>NW_008751786.1:1394203-1394469 GCF_000715545.1 Opisthorchis viverrini
ATTCTCTCGAAAAAGCAAATTAGTTTGCAAATGAGTGTATATTCGCTACTACTAATATTGTTTATTTTTTAACAGCATGGTCACAGACATAAAAAGTAAACGCAGGCAATGAATGTGGATGTGTTAAGGGAGAATATTAGATAAGAAGAGAGAAGTGTCTCAGAGGTCATGCCACCAACAGTTCCACTCGGACAAGATGAATCTCAACGTACGTAAGAATGTTTGGTTTGGAAAGATGCGTGTAAAGATCAACAACCGAAGAAAGG
>NW_008751787.1:0-944 GCF_000715545.1 Opisthorchis viverrini
TTTCTGCACCGGTGCTAACTGGGTGGTTATCGCAATGGAAAACAGTGTTTTGCCTGATTTTCCGGCAATATCATTGAATTTTATTACATAATCCAGATCGGTGACGTCATACCTTTCAGTGAGAAAGGTCCCCCATCAGTATTTGCTAATTACCACGCAGACAACTGCGACAGCTGTATTGTCTCCTAACCAGATATACGTATCAGAGAATGAATATCATTTAAACAGGTGCGTACGCTCATCATTATTGCGCAAGAAATGCAATGAATTGCCTTGTGTTATTATACAAACGCAAAGCTAACGTACAGTGGATAACTTCATCCCACTTTTACATCTGTAGAGTATGACGTTACTCGACAACTCATATAGGCCGCATTTACGCTAGATATTCCGTAGATTTTATCTCCCATTTCGAGAACACCTTAGAAATTTGAAATAGGTTTATGGTTGATTTATCGATTTATCTCGCAGTCTACTAAAATCATGCGAATCGGCGCTGATTGATGACCTTGACAGTTTGCTCACTTAAACAATTCACGGATTGATACACAGGATCGAGGCTATTGCCCAAGTTTCCCGGGTGGGTTTTGTTCTTGTCGGTCAGTGGCTGTCTATCAGCTGAAAGGCACAAGTGAAAAAAGGGTGTAGCACTGCTCTTTATGTTCTCAGCCCGGGGCAGTATGCTCGCCAGCGCGAGGATTCGCATAAATAAATGTCTAATAGTGCTTTAAATTGGGTTCGAGAAGGAGCGTGTACAACCGTCGGAGGAAGGTCATTCCACGCAGCTACCGCCCGAAATGAAAAAAGTTTTGTCTAATGAATGTGTGTGCCCTGAGTTTGAAAATTTTCTTACTATGTCCTCGCCGGGTGTTTGCTGGGTCAACGGTAAAAAACCTGTTTTCCAAGCTTTGTTCAAACAGGGCGTAAGTAAGAATTAGGTCCCC
>NW_008751787.1:2482-4305 GCF_000715545.1 Opisthorchis viverrini
ACTTTCTGGACAATGGTCCTATATAGTTCTTCCACCGGAGCTGGTCTCATTGTGACTTGTTCAAGGAAGATGCGCATTCCTGAGAAATCTGCACGGCAGAAGTCTCTAAACCACGTTTGAGGTTTGGGATTTCTGGCCCAATAGCAGATGAAATCAAAGGTCAACACACAGTGGTCGCTATGCCCCAGTGGAGCGTTAATTGTTACCTGATCAACGAAGTGTCTTTCGTTAGTGATGACCAAATCCAAGAGGGATGGTAGTTGGCCTGCGCGGTATCTGGTGGGTGCAGCGACCAAAAGACTATGACCAAGCTACCCCTCAAACATACCACTGAATTAGAGTAACCCAGCCTTTAAGTTGGCAACTTCGAAGACCCTGTGGTTTTGGCACAATTAACTCCAGCGTATAATAAGGCAGCCGACCGATAACTGGCGAAAGTGAACAATTATCCTAGAGAAGCGATGATTTCGGGGCCATCATTCCATTGTGTGTTGCTTTTTCTGCAATTAGCTTGAATGATTGGTTAGTTTAGGGGGGCCATCCTTCAAGAATAATGGGACCTTTGATTGAAATACAGTCCGTAATGGAGTAAGATGGTGCGACTTGCGGCAAGGAAGAAACCATTACAATGGGCGAAAATTGCAAGTAGTTCTGCAGCTGTAGTAGTGTTCTCGAAAGTTCTAGGGCCTATTATTCACTCGTTTACACCAATGTGCGGAAGCATCACTTTCAAAACAAAATTTTGCTTTGCAGATTCCGCTGGACTGGACGAATTCGGAACCAAATTCTTGTAACTCGTGAATCGCTAGTCTTGGTGACCATTGTAAAAGAAAGATTCAGTAAACTCGGATAACTCACAATAGGTTTGAGGAAGGGTAAGCTAGAGTAAAGTCGCCTTCTTGTGCCCGTAGGTTGAGCTTGCTGGTTAACTGATTGACATCACTCTGGAATTATTCCTTTCCAGTTTAATGACAGCAGAGTTCTACATTTCAAATGGTGGAGCATAACGGCATTTCCCTAGTCGGTATGTGTGCTGCCTTCTAGGTGAAGATGTGATTAGGCTCTTATGTGGTCTATCGGAATACCACAATGAAGCAGGTGGCTGGTCAACCGAAAAGAACACTTAATTTGGGACTCAACCTTCAGCGGCAACGGCATCGTAGAAGCGTTCTTACAAGGTCTCATCTTTAATGGCTGATTTATACTGCGTTGTTTCTGGTAGCTGATGCCTACTTATGCGAGAGTTGCGAGACGTAACTGTAGTGCACGATGCTTACTAACGAACGAACAGACTGGAACTAATGAGCCTTACATACGTCAAATGAAGTAACCATTATCTTCCCATCGACCTGGCGCTCCACAAAATTGGCGCAAGTAATATGTCATCAACCAGCGACCGTGAGCTGGTTTCTCCAAGGGCCTGAAAAAGAAGACGGGCACACACTTCCGTGACATGTTTTGCTGGGTTCTGTGCTTTGGTTCCAGTAAACGTCACAGTATGCCTTCCTTGCAAATGTGCCTGTGCAGTTCCTGGACGGGCCTATGCCAGGCAGCAAAAATAAATTAAACGTTTACGCACACAACCTCGGGAAAAGCCTGAATATCATCACTGCAATCAGGCGAGGTTCAATTTCAGAATATTTAGCGTGATATGTTAAGTGATCCGATGTACATCAGCGGGCAGCGCGACTATTCGGCAGGTCACAAACCCAATAACAAACTCTATCCCTGGACCACACTCTGGGTGGAGGTACGGCATACTGGATCACCAATTCCAGGTCGACCGTCAAAGATGTTGAGCCTCGGCGCAGCACGAGTCACCC
>NW_008751787.1:11422-19875 GCF_000715545.1 Opisthorchis viverrini
AAGATGCGCATTCCTGAGAAGTCTGCACTGCAGAACTCTCCAAACCACGATTGACGTTTCTAACCCAATATTACATGAAATCAAAGGTCAACACATAGTGGCGCTATGTCCCCAGTGAAACGTTAATTGTTACCTGACCAACGAAGTGTCTTTCGTTGGTGATAACCAAATCCGGGAGGGATGGTGAATGGTCTGCGCGGTATCTGGTGGGTGCAACGACAGGTTGAGCCCAAACGCTCTGTTGAACGAATTCAATCAGCACCGCTGCAAAAATTCCACCTGATTCAACGCGTTGGAGTTCCATCCAGGAGGCCTTTGGGGCGTTGAAGTCACCTACCAGCAGGAGTTGAGTGAAGTGGTAGTTGGAGTAGAGTTGCTCAAGGAATTGTATGAGGAATTGGACATCTTCAGTGGACCCTGGGTGCCACGGTAGGCCTCCCCGAGAAGGAGAGGTTTGGGATTTGGACTAACAGTGCATCGCAAAAGGGGCGGGGGTGGTGCCAGAGAGGACAGTCGGGATTGGTAGAGCCGCATATAAGCACAGATCAACCCCAACTGCCCGCTCTCGTTTTGAGTCGGCTCGAAAAATAGACTAACCATCTATTGAGATCTCCGTGTTAGAGATATCTAGTGTGGAGCAAGTCTCCTTGAGTGCGATTATGGACGGTTTTTCGAGACAAGCTGACTGTTTAACATCGCCGAGTTTGTTGAAAAGGCTGAGGCAGTTTGTGGACAAGCATTTCGACACCGCCTCCGCTCCTCCGAGGGTGAGCAGCCGAAAGCTGAGTGACCAGGGTGGTTAGCAGACGCCANTCCGTCTGCACCTCTTTTCCTGGTTACTGTTGCTACACAAACCGCAGTTGGTGCAGTTCTAAAACAGGAGGTCAACGGTGAAATACAGGCCTTATCATTCTTTTCGCATCGCTTACAACCTGCACAGACTCGATATAGCACTTTTGGCCGTGAATTTCTCGCAATCTACTTAGCCGTTTGGCACTTCCGACATATTTTTGGAAAGCCGACACTTCGACATTCTCACAGATCATAAGCCGCTCACTTTTGCACTCAACGCGACGTCTGATCGTTATTCACCGAGGGAGACCAGGCAGTTGGATTATATTAGCCAATTCACTGGTGACATTCGTCACACCCGAATACCCAATCAACCACTCGATGGATTTGTGAGCGTTTCTTGTGCCCTGGTATGCAGAAAGAGATCCTACAATGGGCAAAAACCTGTCAACTGAGTACAGTTCAAAAATACACGGTTACGCCACCCGGAAGTTTCACCATCCAACGAATGTTCCTATGTGTTAACAATAGTCGTTCGCTTCACGCGCTGGCAACAGCGCGTACAATTATGACTGAGAAGAACATTGTTTTTCGTTGAATTGGGCTGTCATAAATACTTGACGCCTTAATCAGCGTCACACATGGAACCGGGCCTAGCATTCACGATAGATAGCGCTAAGCCCAAACCCATATGCCCAGTTAGCACGCGTCCGCTCCTGGGTGCAGAACTTGTGCGGAATTAGTGCAGAACTTCTGCACCCGAAATTTGTTCGTGTTGCTCGTAAAGGCTCTTCAAGAACAACGCTATGTAATTACCACCCAGACAACTGCGACAGCTGCATTGTCTCCTAACCAGATATACGTATCAGAGAATGAATATCATTTAAACAGGTGCGTACACTCATCAGTATTGCGCAAGAAATGCAATAAATTGCCTTGCGTTATTATACAAACTCAAAGCTAACGTACAGTGGATAACTTCATCCCACTTTTACATCTGTAGAGTATGACGTTACTCGACAACTCATATAGGTCGTATTTACGCTAGATATTCCGCAAATTTTACCTCCCATTTCGAGAACATCTTAGCAATTTGAAATAGGTTTATCGTTCATTTATCGATTTATCTCGCAATCTACTACAATCATGCGAATCAGTGCTGATTGATGACCTTGAAAGCTTCCTCACTTAAACAAAAGACTATGACCAAACTACCGCTCAAACATACCACTGAATTAGAGTAACCCAACCTTCAAGTTGGCAACTTCGAAGACCCTGTGGTTTTGGCACAATTAACTCCAGCGTATAATAAGGCAGCCGACCGATAACTGGCGAAAGTGAACAATTATCCTAGAGAAGCGATGATTTCGGGGCCATCATTCCATTGTGTGTTGCTTTTTCTGCAATTAGCTTGAATGATTGGTTAGTTTAGGGGGGCCATCCTTCAAGAATAATGGGACCTTTGATTGAAATACAGTCCGTAATGAAGTAAGATGGTGCGACTTGCGGCAAGGACGAAACCCTTACAATGTGCGCAAATTGCAAGTAGTTCTGCAGCTGTAGTAGTGTTCTCGAAAGTTCTAGGGCCTATTATTCACTCGTTTACGCCAATGTGCGGAAGCATCACTTTCAAAACAAAATTTTGCTTTGCAGATTCCGCTGGACTGGACGAATTCGGAACCAAATTCTTGTAACGCGTGAATCGCTAGTCTTAGTGACCATTGTAACAGAAAGATTCAGTAAACTCGGATAACTCACAATAGGTTTGAGGAAGGGTAAGCTAGAGTAAAGTCGCTCTTTTGTGCCCGTAGGTTGAGCTTGCTGGTTAACTGATTGACATCACTGTGGAATTATTCCTTTCCAGTTTCATGACAGCAGAGTTCAACATTTCAACTGGTGGAGCATAACGGCATTTCCCTAGTCGGTATGTGTGCTGCCTTCTAGGTGAAGATGTGATTAGGCTCTTATGTGGTCTATTGGAATACCACAATGAAGCAGGTGGCTGGTCAACCGAAAAGAACACTTAATTTGGGACTCAACCTTCAGCGGCAACGGCATCGTAGAAGCGTTCTTACAAGGTCTCATCTTTAATGGCTGATTTATACTGCGTTGTTTCTGGTAGCTGATGCCTACTTATGCGAGAGTTGCGAGACGTAACTGTAGTGCACGATGCTTACTAACGAACGAACAGACTGGAACTAATGAGCCTTACATACGTCAAATGAAGTGACCATTATCTTCCCATCGATCTGGCGCTCCACAAAATTGGCGCAAGTAATATGTCATCAACCAGCGACTGTCAGCTGGTTTCTCCAAGGGCCTGAAAAAGGAGACGGGCACACACTTCCGTGGCATGTTTTGCTGGGTTCCGTACTTTGGTTCCAGTAAACGTCACAGTATGCCTTCCTTGCAAATGTGCCTGTGCAGTTCCTGGACGGGCCTATGGCAGGCAGCAAAAATAAATTAAACGTTTACGCACACAACCTCGGGAAAGGCCTGAATATCATCACTGCAATCGGGCGAGGTTCAACTTCAGAATATTTAGCGTGATATGTTAAGTGATCCGATGTACATCAGCGGGCAGCGCGACTATTCGGCAGGTCACAAACCCAATAACCAACTCTATCCCTGGACCACACTCTGGGTGGAGGTACGGCATACTGGATCACCAATTCCAGGTCGACCGTCAAAGATGTTGAGCCTCGGCGCAACACGAGTCACCCCAGAACAGTCCACTGCTTTCTGCTTCCGGCTCTCCTGGATCACATCCCATGGAATTCATCCATCACATAGTAAAGCTCTTTAAGCAGATCATCAAAACCTTGTGGTGGTGGTTTGGGAAAAACGTATGAGGCATATTTTTCGGTGGGCCCTATTCAGGAAGCGACTGTTTTAAGAAAAAAACTGGGACAAGGAACACACCGATGACTAATATTTCTAACAATATGAGAAGGATTGGTCCATTGGTACTGAGAATAAACATATATACATATAAGGAGCTACATCGCCTGGTAGAATTGGCGCGTGCACTCATTAGCGCAGTTGGCAACCGTTTGAAAGTATCACGTGTTGGCACCAGATACTGTAACTTATTAGGCGTATAAATACTTGAATTCGTAAATTTGGAATAATTGGTAGTGCACGCTTTAATTTCGTGGCTATAACGGCTCCAAAAAGGGAAACACCTTATTGGTAATTCGACAGACGTTTACAACATAGCCGTGGATTATCCTGTGGTCATAGTAGCGCCACCTGTGCATCCCACATTCCTTCATGAGCCACTCAACATGCCGAGACACCCGTACAGCCTGTTTGAGAGCCGCTGAGTGGTTCTTCGACGGTCTGGATGGCATTTGTATGCCTTCATTGTGATAAACGGAAAACCCACCGTGCGTCATTTTAGGGGGAAATAATGCAGTGAAACTTGTCGGCCGTTCGCTGAACAAGCACATGGCAAAAATACACGAATGTTATATAATCTGTAAGTATTGTTATTATTATTACTTGCTGATTGCCATGCAAATATGGAAATAACACAACATAACATCGCAGCCAAACGCCACTCTCGCCGGCCGCATTTTTGTTGTCATTTGGTTTGTGACAAAAGTTTCCACATGACATTGTTTTCCAGGCATGCCTTTGAGCAAGCCGCGCAGTTTGCTAATAAGAGCAAAACTTCCACAAAGGCTAACATAACCGGTTGCCCGATGCCGATAACATTTGTGCACACGGTCGTCTACAGCTTGCATCTTTAATCCACGCATCAGTTGCTTTTAGGACAGATCGGTTGGTTCCGGATGGATAGCATCGGAACACCGGTATATGTTGCTTTTTGGCGAAGTATGTGTGGTTTCAGCAAGAGTCCTAGATCGAAATACGAGCACCCGGACACGCCAAGCTTAATCATAATGTAAGCGTTCTACCTACCAAATTATAACCCACTCCCACGTCACTTGTCGGAGACTAAACAGCTCCGACTGTAGTTGCATAATCTTGAACAATGAAGACCTTGTCGAATTTATCAGGTACAAATCGCCGCATTTTACATGACGGCTATCCCCACTTCAGTGTGATCTTGCCGGTGCCAAAATGTTCTTCCCTTGGTGGTCAGTTCATAGACAGTCGATTGTAAAAATATTTGGTCAGTTTATGAATGTGTTTAGGATGAAATTAGGTGGCAGGGAGATAGCACCTGTGCCTCCTGGGGCAAACCCACCCTGGATAATTGATGTTTCATGTACCCTTCGTTATTGGTCGTCGGTTAACTTATGAGCTTCTCCAGAGTTCACAAATGTCCGTTGGTTTTGCTGACTTCTGCTATATTTGTAGTACAGCCGCTCAACCTAAGGCAGAGCTAGTGCACGCAGTACCCGCAAGACAGATCCACAAATCCCCGAGGCATGGAAGCGCAGTTCAAGATAGAATGCAAGCCAAAATACGAAATTGGTTAATTAGGCCAAACTTCATTAAAAGTAAGACCGATAAAGTTGGGTTTTTGGTTCCGCATACAAACTCCAGAATTTATCGTTTTTGTGCGCAATGTTTTGTGAGATACACAACCGTCACGTATGGAACTGTATAAGCCAGATACGAGTCTGCGATAAGTCATGTCTTAAAAAGTTGGTCTGATGGGTGTGTCCGTAAAATCTGATATGACATGTATGCACTCTCAATCGCATTTTCTTCTCACAGGCGCCCATTAGCCGCACGGTGCTATCAGGTGCAATGCATTTGTGTGGAGTAACACATTTTGCGCCAAAATGATGCATGTTGTTAAGTAAGTGCGCAAGCAAAAAACCATCATAATCTAAGCACAAATATTTCATTGTCCCCCCAAGCAAGCATAACTCTGGCGGAGAAGTCTGGTGAAATAAGTTCCCAGGATCACTGGGCTCCCGGGATGCCTGAATTGGTCTCAAAAACTTGGGCTGGTACTCTCAAATCAATTGCCAGATTGCTTTGCTCCATCACGTTATAGCTGACGGAAATGCACTTTCAGTGTGCGAATACTGATCACCCTACTCAGGTACATCATGAATGTTTGTATTCATCTTATTCACTAAAAGTGACAAAATAAATCAGTTAGCTCAAAGGGTTTAACCACGACCCTTCATTCACTAAAGCCACTTTTCCTCAACCATGATTTACCAAAGGAAACTGGAAGGAAACTGGCACAAACACCCATCTACATCAGCAATTCCTGTCCTAAAATAAGCGCAACCAGTCTGGATTTAACGCATCCTCCCGGAACACTTTGCGCGTACTTTCAAGCTTCATGGTGAGTGGTTTTCCTGATGGTCTCCTGATTACGTCAGAAAGACCAGTTTGATTACGTAAACATGTAGCCTGCTCGAATGGCCAGCATCCTCATTTGTGTTCAAGATTGTATGTTATGGCGCTCACTCCGGCCGTGTAGTGCAATTGCCAGATCCGTAACTATATGTGCCGCCCATTGTGGGGCCTTAAAATTACGTGACTGTTTTATCCATCGGCCAACGCTAGTCTTCGTGTCTGCATAATGGTAAACAAATTTTGCCTAAATTTTCCGTTTTGTAATAGATGCAAACAAAGAAGCATAAATTCTCCGCTGGTTGTCCGTTTGTTTTTTTGTGAACAGGGCCAATGAACCGTGATTCTTGAAGGGAGAATACTACCAATTTAATGCAGCTTTTTTCCAAGGAAGTTTGCCAAAATATCCTACGGTTACAAGGACTACAAATATCCTTTGTTTGTCACATTTGAACCGTTAAATAGGTGTTCGTTAGTCTTCCTATCACTGCATCATGAGATGGACCCATATGGAAGAGAAAATACACGGTGTTTAGTTTCAGCACCTTATCTCCTAAAGCGCAAATGGAGTAAGGTTCGTGCGTGTACATCATAGGTCCGGAGAAATTACGTTAGCCCGCAATGCCCAGTCTATGATTCCGGACTGTAGGAACTGAAAGATAGGTGTGTCCATTGCCAAATTGGCGCGGCTAATGGACAGGGATCACGCGCTATTGATACCAGCGAGTTTGACGCCGACAAATAGGGATAAAATGTTAACGCAATAACGTGTTTTCAGCCGCGAAGACATAAGGCGTCATCGAAGTTTGTTAATCGGTGTTGGCTTAGCATCAAACATGTGGGCAGCCGATGGCTCCGCGATAAGCCTGATTCGTTGGAGCACTGTATGAACTTGTTGGGAGCGGGAGGTTTAGGCGTCGATCCAGCCGTCGTCCGACCGAGGGGGCACTGTCCTTGTTCCAAGCCACCGCTGGCTAAAGGCTTGTGAGAAACAGTTCACAAATTAGGAACACTTAGCGGAAGCGGTTGCAGTCTAACATAACGCTCACAACCTTTTATGGGTCCTAGCTTCAGGGCTGCAAACACTGCCCGAAGAAGCTCCGAACAATTTTTTGCAGTGCACCAAGCCCTCGCATGGTGTTTGTCCCTGGTAATATTGACAACGATAGATCAGCTGTTAACAGTGCTGGCTGTTGAGATGGATTAGTGCTTTCTACACACTCTGTGAATGGGTTGCCCGTCGAGTTTCCCGATTTGCCACGATAGACTTTGAGCGCATTCGGGCAAAAACAATGAACTCACTCTTTATGTACTCTTTCAAGGCATCTTCGTGTGCCAGGAAAAACCCAACTCTCTAAGTAATCTTACTTCAAACTCAGCGCAGTTGCGCTGAGCAAAGAAAACCTCCAAATACGTAACTCCAGGCCATAATGAGGCTTTCAAGAATGTTCAAAAAACAAAATAAAATACTATTTTGAGTATAAAAGGCTTCAGTAAAGCACCAAAATATGTAACAATTTTTCGATAAAAAATTTTCTCACCCGAAATGTTGCCTGTGAATATTCTGGGGTGGGCTCTCGACGATCAGTATGTCCACTGTGAATGCGTGTTTTACAATAGACGTAGTCATGTGCGAGACGCTATCCCCCAAAACTTGATGTGAGAATGATGGGTTATCCAGGTAAGTGTCCAAGTATGTCCTTATTAAAAGGCTGAGATCTCGTGCCCTGCAATTCGGACGGTGACTTTGCAGTGAAGGAAGCAGAGCGACGGTTTANAAAACTGGGACAAGGAACACACCGATGACTAATATTTCTAACAATATGAGAAGGATTGGTCCATTGGTACTGAGAATAAACATATATACATATAAGTAGCTACATCGCCTGCTAGAATGGGCGCGTGCACTCATTAGCGCAGTTGGCAACCGTCTGAAAGTATCACGTGTTGGCACCAGAAACTGTAACTTATTAGGCGTATAAATAGTTGAATTCGTAAATTTGGAATAATTGGTAGTGCACGCTTTAATTTCGTGGCTATAACGGTTCCAAAAAGAGAAATACCTTATTGGTAATTCGACAGACATTTACAACGTAGCCGTGGATTATCCTGTGGTCATAGTAGCGCCACCTGTGCATCCCATATTCCTTCATGAGCCACTCAACATGCCGAGACACCCGTACAGCCTGTTTGAGAGCCGCTGAGTGGTTCTTCGAAGGTCTGGATGGCATTTGTATGGCTTCATTGTGATAAACGGAAAACCCACCGTGCGTCATTTTAGGGGGAAATAATGCAGTGAAACTTGTCGGCCGTTCGCTGAACATGCGCATGGCAAAAATGCACGAAAGTTATATAATCTGTAAGTATTATTA
>NW_008751787.1:24080-25558 GCF_000715545.1 Opisthorchis viverrini
TGTAGCACTGCTCTTTATGTTCTCTGCGCGGGGCAGTATGTTCGCAATCGCGGGGATTCGCATAAATAAACGTCTAATAGTGCTTCAAACTGGGTTCTAGAACGCGCTTGAACAACCGTCGGAGGAAGGTCAATCCAAGCACCCACCACCCGAAATGAGAAAACATTCTGTCTAATGAATGTGTGTGCTCTGAGGTTGAAAATATTCTCACTTTGTCCCCGCCGGGTGTTTGCTGGTTCAACGGTAAATACGTGTTTGCCATGGTTTGTTCAAACGGGGCTTAAGTAAGAATTAAGTCCCCTCGGAGGCGACGGTACTCCAGGGGAAAGAGATCAAGCATCGCGAGACGCGTTTCGTAGTCCACGGATTTGAGGCCGGCAACCATTCTCGTGGGGGCTCGCGTGACACGCTCAATGAGGATGACAACTTTCGTGCGTCCTGAGTAGACAACTTGGTTGTCGTATTCCAGGAGCAGTCTGACGTAGGCCCCATAGAGCGTTTGAAGTCCATGCGTGTAATACGGGAGAGGGTGCGTCGGATTATTCGTAGAATGGCGAATGCCTTCTGGGCCGATTTCTAATGGTGCAGTAAGGAGGACAAGTTTGAGGAGACCCAGATGTCCAAATGCTTTTTGGCATCTATCCTCGTGATGTTTTCTGGTCCTTTCTCACCATGCATAACAAAGGCATCCGCTGAGTCTCCGCCAAACGACATATGGACGCACTTTTCATCATCCAGCAGAAGGTGCCAGTCCATCGAACACTGCTTGGCAGCGTCTACATCCATTTGGAGGGCATTGGCATTGGAACTCTAGGATTTTAAGTTGTCCGCATAAAGTAGACACGGGCTTGCAAGAACATCTGGGAGGTCGTTGACGTAGATCAGAAACAGCACTGGTCCCAGGACGGAGCCTTGAGGAACTCCGATGGAGACCAGCACTGGAGAAGAGTAGGTCGAGCCTATTCTCACACGGAATGATCTGTCTGATAGGAGCGCCCTGATCCAGAGAAGGATTTTCCCTTGAATCCCGTAAGACTCGAGTTTGTGGAGCAGCGGGACGTGTGGGACCCTATCAAATGCTTTTGAGAAGTCGAAAAATATGGCATCCGATATGAGTCCATCGTCCTTGGCTTGGGTTAAGCTGTCCATGAACACGAGCATGTTTGTCAGGCAAGAGCGGTGTAGGAGATATCGGTGTTCAGCTGGAGGTATCAGGTTGCTGGAAGTAAGGTGATCTAGGATAGCTCGCACCATAATGCGTTCCATCACCTTACATGGCACGCTAGTTAGTCTTGCAGGCCTGTAGCTGCCAGGCGACAGTCGGTCACCAGTTTTGTTGATTGGCGTGACAATAGCTTCTTTCCGTTGAGAGAGTTGACGAATGTCCTCTACGGTAAAGACTGAGTCGGCTAGAGGCTGTTCGTATTTCCGCCTTGACAAGAGTGGATGTGACGAAGACGCTGGGGCTGAGTATAGAA
>NW_008751787.1:28219-30420 GCF_000715545.1 Opisthorchis viverrini
CAGATTATCAATCTTCTTTCCCTTAGGCGCTTGTCCACTAGACACGCTGTCGCGGTCTTTATAGCCCAGTCAGAGAGTTGTATGACTTTCTTCGCAGCCATAGGGCCCGGTGTGGATATCGCGAGATATTGGTTCAGAGAAGAAAGTTCCTTGTAACCTTTCTTCCAGGTCATTCTTATCTTACCGCCTGAGTCCTCCAGTCCCTTCGAAAGACGCTCTAATTTCGCGTCGAGTATCCACATTAAAGCGGAACATTGACAGTGGTCTGTCTGAATCTGCACTGGGGATTGGGTACCGTTTTGGGGGCTCTCCTCTTCGGTGCGGTATGCAGTGCACCCTTAATGTAGAGGCAGCTGGCTCACAAAAACGGGTCAGGAGAGTTAGCTAACTGGCTTATCTGGTCGTCCTGTAAACCCATGCATTTGAAATGCCACCAGGCCTTGCAAGTGTGGCACCGCAAACCGAGTTTGACGTCCGATGGGCAGCCATTTCGCCCACACCTGTTGTGGTCTATCAATGGCTGCAGAGGGCAATCGGTATAAATTTACGTAATGTTTCGGACTACAAGTAAAATAGGAAGTGTGACGTGGCACCGCAAACCGAGTTTGCTGTTCGACGGGCAGACATTTCGCCCACATCTGTTGTGGTCTATCAATGGCTGCAGAGGGCAATCGGTATAAATTTACGTCATGTTTCGGACTACATGTAAAATAGGAAGTGTGACCGAAATATCAAGGGTTATCTCTCAAATGTTTTGTTAGAGTAATAAAATTCAACCATAACTTTACTTTGCTTTGTGAATAGATTGAAAAACGAAAAGCTTCTTTCACAACTTTGCACGAGGGAATAACGAAACCGATTTCGAACGAACGACGCCGGAACCGAATATCTGCTTCTATATTGTACTAGTTTATGGTAGTGCACGGAATCTGGCCGAAACCTGGACAATTCCTCTGACTACTTGAACCTGATACTGATACACTGGCGTGTTTAACTATGCCAGAAGTTGTTTTTGAAGGTTTGCTTACAAAAGCGATTCGTTGAATTGGTTGCTAGTACCTCGCGGTGACCAAAATGATGGATGCTTGATAGTCACGGTAGACGAAAACAAAACAGTTGTCCAAATCACTGTGTGTAGAGTAATATTCGTAGTAAAAACTCAATGGAATGACACTGAGCTGATAGCATTCAGAGACACCGGTTGATGGGCGAACGGACAAAGGCTTTCCCGAAAAATACTCGTATTAGCACTCTACAACACGGTGGGTTTGCATTAATATATTTTCCCTCTTTATTGTGCATAAATTGCGCCAGGTGTTTGTTCATACAGATCTGTTCTGCATCCTTTTGGAAACCCAATGAATGTAGATGGGGAAGTAAAAGAGAAATGGTCATCAAGACTACCAAGTAAGTAGCTAAATATATCTTTCATTTAACACAAGACATAAATACGAAATTAAACGATTCATCAGCTGATTCAAAGAAAGATTACTCCACAGAATTTCAAGAAGCCAGTATATTTTTTTCGTCGTGTCCTTATGAAGACTTCCGTAATGGGGCGTCTACCCACGCAGAAAGCGTGAGCTCAGATGGGAAGATAGGATCGCGGCGGCAAGTTGCAGGACGGTGGGTGGCATATTCGTCTTGTTTACAATTCACTGATCCTATCTAACTAAAAATGATTTATTCAATAAAAATCGAAGCTGTGGAAGAAAATGCAGCTAAGTTAGAAAGAAGGATAGTCTGAAGAAAAAACAGGAGGGAAAGAAACACTGAATGCGCTAAAATTTTGCATTTATTCAAAAACCACAACAAGCAGCAATCAGTGTTAGGATGGTAAAAGTGATTCATACAAATGAGGAACGGGCGATTGGGCGCCACATCATGCCCAAATTCAGTCACTCAGCTCAAGGCCTGAACAACCGCCATGCGTCAAACTTCCCCTGAAACTTAATAGTAAAAGCTGCACCGTCAGTAACTAATAGATACTTTTATCCACTTTTATCATCCATTTTGCCTAAAATAAATTAGTTGGGGCAACTGTTTGCTGAAGCCTTGCTTGTAATAAGTCAATTGTAAATATAGCACAGTTTCAGAATGTGATCACCAAATTAATTCATAGTAGCATCTACACCAATTTTTCAGGTATCAAGGCCCTCATCCGCATAGAGCCTTCGCTATTAGGTATACAAATTACCAAA
>NW_008751787.1:36298-46272 GCF_000715545.1 Opisthorchis viverrini
AGCTAGATTCCAGAAGAGTGTTACAGCTGAACGAATTTTGAACAAGGTCATTTACCTCGGTTTTCTCTGGAGACTGTATTTGCCTCGGCCATTTATAAGTTTGTTAATCAAACACGAAAGCACTTTGCTTTTTTCCACCAGTCTTTCTAATCCACTTATAACGTGTTCTCTCATTTGGGGCATTTGCGCGCCCCAAATTGCAGAATTCATTTAAATACCTTGTCTTTTACTCTTCTTCCATGTATTGTGCATACTTTTATCAGAAAACTCCATTTGTTTTGCTTTTTCTTGAGGTTTTGGAAGACTTTAGCCTCGAAGAGGTTTCTGGAAGTTCAGCTGGTCTCGCTTCTAAGTAATACTGATAAAAACACTTTTTAAGCAGCTCTTATGCATCTAGACGGATTGAGCTTGCCACTAGGTATTTCAGATATGTTAAATATAATAAACCTCTTGTGCACAGGTCTCTCTTAGCACTTCAGAAAAGAATTTTTATGTCGCTGATCTTCCCACGATAGATTCTTTAGGCCCTTTTTGGCCTTTTCTTTTCTACCTAACCCAGCGTAAAGCTTCAAAATGTTTAAACCTTCAACCCTCCCTTAACATGCGCAGCGGACATACGTTGCATAGCTTGATAAGAACCATGTTGATCATACCAGCCAATGAAGACGCAAATTTATTATTTTCATAGAACTAAGCCTAACTCAGTCCTGTATGAAACCCGACAGCGTCGTTTTTTGCCTATCCATGTCCATGGGAGCACTGTTT
Organism: Opisthorchis viverrini; assembly: GCF_000715545.1. Taxonomy (NCBI): domain Eukaryota; kingdom Metazoa; phylum Platyhelminthes; class Trematoda; order Opisthorchiida; family Opisthorchiidae; genus Opisthorchis; species Opisthorchis viverrini. Next base: position 37,064 of record NW_008751787.1, read on the forward strand.
CGGGCAACTCATGAGTGTCAGCCTCNTGCTTGTAATAAGTCAATTGTAAATATAGCACAGTTTCAGAATGTGATCACCAAATTAATTCATAGTAGCATCTACACCAATTTTTCAGGTATCAAGGCCCTCATCCGCATAGAGCCTTCGCTATTAGGTATACAAATTACCAAACAGAGAATTTGTTCCTGCACTGAGTAGCGGATTCTGAAATTTCCTAAACAAAAACATCTTAATCAGTGTCATCGTTTCATTTTCGACGCATACACAGAGGTAAAAAGCATAATTCGCTTTTGGCGATTTTGTTTACGAATTCTAATATACTCTGTCAGCCTGACTGCAAAAGCGTAGTTGACAGACAGAAGAGAGGAGTGACAGTTCTTAAGCCTGCCTTAGAAGTAAAGCACTTGCATGCTTCTCAACTTTAGCCTTACTGGTATAATATGCTAATAGTTTGGCTGAACTCAGTGTGCAAAGTTACAAATCAGACGTGTGTGTAGTTGTTCACGGCCCTATGGAGCTACTAGTGAACAGAAGAAAATTACTAACGTAAGCCAGATACAAAGTCAAAAGGAGAAAAATCCAAGTAAATCTTGACTCATAGTTCAGAATAGGAGATTCCGTGGTTCCGTATTCCGTTGGAACACCACACCGAGAAGAGTTCTATCTTCCTGTATTCCAGATCTCCGGTGATTGAAATATTAATCCACAAGTGTGAATATATTAGTCCAGTGTTTTCACCTAAGATGTTTGTTCACGTTTGGTGTTAGTAACAGTCAACGATAGCCAACCGGAGGTCACAATAACAGTCACTCAGCAAAAGTCTCAAAGTCACGTAGGACCGAACAAGCGAACGGTAGCGGTTGTATTTCAGTAAAACAAACTTTCGTACAGCGATATGACTGATAATGGTTGGAAAAAAGATGACACTAAGCATGAAAAAGAGCAGTTTACAAGTGCTACATGAAACGGCCCAAGGGTGGTTTTCGGAAAACAAGAAGGGCATGTGTTAATAATAAACAGTAAAAATTTGGTATGCAGTGCGAGACCAGTCGTCAATAACTCAATGTAAACTACAAAGTGACAGACGTATTGTATGATGCAGATGAAAATACTGTGTGCTGACCGAGCATAAACCAGCTATGGTTAAGAAAATTAAGTGGTTTCATAACTATTGAGCATGAAGTAAAATGTTAACCCGTGTGGAGACTGAAAAGATTTTTTCTGACAAGCGAAAATAACCAGCATCCTGAAGGCGAATGTACATTGAGCATGAAAATGTTAACCCGTGTGGAGACTGAAAAGATTTTTTCTGACAAGCGAAAATAACCAGCATCCTGAAGGCGAATGTACATAGGTCTGTATCCATCAGTCTTTGCTAAACTAGTTTCATTTTATCAGAGGTCTGCCCTTTGTATCACAAAAACCATCCAGAGAAGCGCCGTAGTCTAATGCAGATGATCTTGACTGCTTTTATCATCAGGAATGTAGTGGCATATTGTGAGCAATGCAGTAAATTTTGTTACACGAGAACAGCTAAAAATAGCTCATTTTCATCTAGAATGCCCAATTCTGATGACATTTGCTCATCGATGACCAAGGGATCCCATTCATTGATGGCGCAGAATTTATCGCAGCATATGCGAAGCAGAAGTGTCCCCTTGTCATTATCCTGTATCTTGATGACTAATAAATACAGCACAGGTGCGACTGCCTTGTGTGAATAACGTCATCCTAAGTGGAAATAAGGTCTGACTTACTTCTTCCCAGTATATGACCCACTTCTTTTTTTACAGGGACACAGCTTCTTTTTCCCAACCGAGTAAGTTATACAAAGGGTCTAGTGGCGTCGTTATGGGAGATAATTTGATACTTTCAGAGCTGGATTGTCTCACTGTAACTTTCTAGTGATAATAATGTCAGTCAGCATTTTTACAGCTGGAAAGAGCGAAATAGCTTCGTGAACAAATTCTGAAAAATTTTCACCTAACCAAGACAATAATTTAGTTTTATCAGGAGCTAGTTGATTAACAGGCTGCATCTTTTTGAACGGTCTTTTATTTGACGAAAGTGTTCCCTTATTCCTTCCATGAACCATGGATCAATTATTTTTAGTACACTATATCAGTTTGTGTCTTAGGCTTTTAAAGCACAATTGTTTCATTCCACCGGCCCAAGCGTTTTTCCAGGGTATTGCAAACAACAATAAAAATCAGTGTTTGCGTAATCTTAGATTTAAAGCACAGCTTGAAGTTTATTCAGAATCAGTTTGAGAAACTCTAAGTACTTAATTATGTAGCCGTCCTTTTCATCTCGAAAGCTCTCGCAATCGTTTAGAAGAGTAACCGTAGCCTATCTTGGCTTTTGGCCATCTACTCCACAGAAACATCAAATAGGAATAGCTCCGGGCCCTGTAATGAAGATTTCCATCAAAATCACCAACAATAGGGAAATGATGCTGAATAACTGGAGGCCAATGGCAAACTGTGGGCACATTATTAAAAATTTGGAGTGAATAGCAGTCAACCTTTGGTGAGGCCTTGCTGAAGCGGGAGACCTGCCTAGGACAAAACCCGCAAATTAGTCTAAATTCTAGAACGCCGTCCTTACCATGATTTTTGCAAAAACTACAGCTTACCTGAACAAAAACCTCCAAATGTAAGGAGGTTAACTGGTTTGTATCGGTGAAATCGATTATTCGATTGAAAATTCAGGTTTGTTGCCGTTTAGTCACATTTTTGGCCCGGCAAGTTCTATAACAATCCTAAGGTCCGTCACTTTTATCTCCATTTGTAACGCTGGTTTAGAGGCTTTCATTGGATTTACTGTTCAAAAATTGTTATTCCCCCAAAATTCTGGCGCTTTTATTTGAAGTTACTTCCTCTAACTACTTTTGGCCAGCTCAGGCATTCTTGATGAGTAGAATAATAAAGTTTTCAGGCGCAACAGCGTATGAACGGTAATGTAGATTGCGGGATTCCTCATCTGGCCCAATAAATACATTGTAAATATTTAAACGCAGCATGATTGATCTTGTGGCAAAAAGAACTCTGTGTTGTAAATATAATCAGCGCACATTGAGGCATGTGTCATGTTAATATTTGGAGCCTGAAAAGGCATAAATGAGGAAGTCCTCTGAAGTGGAAACACGTTGCTGGCAGTGTTGCTCAAAGAGCCCGCGCTTCAGGTACACTAGTCTATCCCACTGCAAAACTGGTACCTTAGGGTAACAGGCACCCCACTGACATTCCAATGGCTTTTTCCTAAAATACAGACATGTCGGTGCTGTTAGCCCACAGGCAACTATGTTCACGGGCGGCAGTTGTCTTTCTGTGGCTCATAATTCCCATTGAATATAGACTCAGAGAGAGTTAGAATCTCTTTAAAGCACATACCAACACATTACTTTATATTTGTTTTTTGTCACAACAATAAACGCCAACGACAGTGATGATTTAGTGATGCCGCAAAATAATAACATTTTCTGAACTGGTATGAAAACTGGACACGCGGTAGAAATGTGGTACCTATTTACCGCAGCGATCTTCGAGGCGTTGTGTGAATCAGCCACAGAATGTTGGGAAACTCAAGTAGATAAAGTAATATTAGTAAATGTTCAGCTGTTATACCCTCTAGGAGTACAGATGCTATGTTATCCAAAAGAAACGGCGGCTGAGTTACTGCCAGGTTGCCGAAACATGGAGGCCGCGCTTGATCCAAACCACGGAATTTCCAGGAAGTAAGTATACGCTTTCACCACTGAGCTACCACAAGCTCAGAAACATAACAGTACTAGAATTCTGACTGAGCTAAATTATAGGGGTGGCACATGAAGAATTGGCTTGCGGCGTATCTACATTTTCATTCATAACCTCGGGTATGGTTGCTTGCTTCTGGACAATTCTAATTTTTTTATTTGCTCATGGTGGCGGACATTGATCTTTTCCAAAGCAGAGTATTAGCTTGGCAGATCCACACCACTATATACAGTATTATAACCAGTTTTCGACCGACGATGTAAGTAAAAATGCCATGATATAACAAGTCATGATCTTCATAAATAATTCGAATGTGTTGTTCGCTTTTCTTTTCAGCTGGTTTTTAAGCAAATTCTACCAGAAGCCACTTTTGTGAAGTATATTATTTTCTTCAAACAGAATCATAATACGTCATCATAATCATTGAAAGCCTAAAAACCGCATGCTTGTCGTACAGTGGTTGTAGCTGCCACAGTTTTGCTCACCGATTATTTTTTTGGGGGTGGGGTGGGGTAGATAGCTGAGTATTAGAGGCGGGCTGAGAAATTTGCACGTAAGCATAGCACTGTCAGTGGACTGTCAAGTGGGGGATTAAAGGGTAACTATGCAATAAAGGCAATAGCTTGGATGCATTAGCGCTATTGAGGACGCGACAGGGCCATGTCTGACAGTCCCTAATCATTGGTGTAGCCCGTCTCGGGGTTCCCATCTAGGAGGACGGCAATGACCAGTGCAGCTAAGCCTGCTGGTAGTGGCTTTTATACTTCACTGCCAAGTCATTATTTGACCGCCTCCGGCTCGTTTCCACCCTAAACGTCGTTGTGCCAAACGAAATTTTTGAAAAAGTCAGTCAGCTGGCATATGGCGCACCATACGACTGAAGAAACGTCTCGATTTGAACCTCCATTCTTTAGCCAGCCTTCAGACGTGTTTTGGAATCCGTTCACAGTAATTTCCTCATTTCGGCCAAACCAGGGTGCACCAAATTATGCTGGACCTGATTTGATTGGAAATCATCGTGTTTACAACTTGAGTGGATTGTATAATCCATTACACTGTCGGCAGATGGGCAAACGAAATACGTCTAACTGTTTATTGGGTGATTGGTTGAGTGCTTAGGACCTTCTGTTACACAACAGTGACCACAATATGGGAGCCCGACGCACCTAAAATTTCTTATCCAAGAGCAGGGTTTAGGATCCAGGAAAATGTTACCATTGACCAGCAGATATTGTCGTAGTGGTTAACGGCCTTACGGAGTCTCTAGTGAACAGAGAAATTACTTATCTAGGCCAGATACAAAGTCACAGGGAGAAAAATAAACCTGATTTGGTTGGAAATCATTGTGTATACAACTCGAGTGGATTGTATGATCCATTACACTGTCCGCAGATGGGCAAATGAAATACGTCTAACTGTTTATTGGGTGATTGGTTGAGTGCTTAGGACCTTCTGTTACACAACAGTGACCACAATATGGGAGCCCGACGCACCTAAAATTTCTTATCCAAGAGCAGGGTTTAGGATCCAGGAAAATGTTACCATTGACCAGCAGATATTGTCGTAGTGGTTAACGGCCTTACGGAGTCTCTAGTGAACAGAGAAATTACTTATCTAGGCCAGATACAAAGTCACAGGGAGAAAAATACAAGTAAATCTTGACTCACAGTTCAAAATGAGATTCCGTAGTTTCATATTCCGTTGAACCACCACACCAAGAATAGTTCTGTCCTCCTGTATTCCAGATCTCTGGTGATTGAAATATTAATCCACAAGTGTGAATATACTAGTCCAGTGTTTTTAGCTAAAATGTTTGTTCACGTTTAGTGTTAGCAGCGGTCAAATATAGCCAGCCGGCGGTCACAACAACAGTCACTCAGTAAAAGTCTCAAAGTCACGTTGGAGCCAACGCGCGGGCGGTAGCGGTTGTATCTCAGTAAAACAAACTTTCGTACAGCGATACGACTGATAACGGTGGGAAAAAAGAAGATGATACTGAGCATGAAAAAGTGCAGTTTACATGTGCTACATAGTGCTCACCTTCATAATCCAAGCGCTTGATCTGGTGTCGATTGGTGTCCGCTGATATAGAACTAGTGTGATTGTGGAAACCTGCACAATAGGCGCTGCTGCAACCTTCAACGTCGATTTGGGCGTTTATTGCTAAGAGACCTAGACAAAGTTAAAAAGAAAGTTGCAATGTAAATTCGTATTGCGGTGCTTGGAACCCTACAATTTCAACGGCAACGTAGTAGTGGGCAGCACACAGCAGGCAAAATACTGTTTTTCCTTGAAATCCTTCGCTTGCTAGGGAAATCATGTTCGGGTGGGGAATGGGAGCTATAAGTCGTCTTAATTAACTTGTGCCAAGTTTTAGCTTAACAAATGAGGCTTCAAAATGATATAATTTGACCATAATTCAACTGAGTCTAACTAAACCACTAGCTTTTCTCAACAAACCAGCATTCAGTCAGCCGTCCAATGTGATTCATTATAGGCTGAGTTAGCAATCTATAGGGAACTCCTGGAAAAAGATGTTGGGACCGGAAGGTCCGTGGTTCGAACCCAACTTCTGCCTGTCGACTTTCCTTGTCTTGGCTTTGGCAACTTGGCGGTATCCCAGATCTCGTGCTTCCTTTGGGTGACATGGCAGCTAGATTCCAGAAGAGTGTTACAGCTGAACGAATTTTGAACAAGGACATTTACCTCAGTTTTCTCTGGAGACTGTATTTGCCTCGGCCCTTTATAAGTTTGTTAATCAAACACGAAAGCACTTTGCTTTTTTCCACCAGTCTTTCTAATCCACTTATAACGTGTTCTCTCATTTGGGGCATTTGCGCGCCCCAAATTGCAGAATTCATTTAAATACCTTGTCTTTTACTCTTCTTCCATGTATTGTGCATACTTTTATCAGAAAACTCCATTTGTTTTGCTTTTTCTTGAGGTTTTGGAAGACTTTAGCCTTGAAGGGTTTTCTGGAAGTTCAGCTGGTCTCGCTTCTAAGTAATACTGATAAAAACACTTTTTAAGCAGCTCTTATGCATCTAGACGGATTGTGCTTGCCACTAGGTATTTCAGATATGTTAAATATAATAAACTTCTTGTGCACAGGTCAGTCTTAGCACTTCAGAAAAGGATTTTTATGTCGCTGATCTTCCCACGATAGATTCTTTAGGCCCTTTTTGGCCTTTTCTTTTCTACCTAACCCAGTGTAAATCTTCAAAATGTTTAAACCTTCAACCCTCCCTTAACATGCGCAGCGGACATATGTTGCATAGCTTGATAAGAACCATGTTGATCATACCAGCCAATGAAGACGCAAATTTATTATTTTCATAGAACTAAGCCTAACTCAGTCCTGTATGAAACCCGACAGCGTCGTTTTTTGCCTATCCATGTCCATGGGAGCACTGTTTCGGGCAACTCATGAGTGTCAGCCTCAAAGAGCTGTTGATTCTACCAAATACAATCCTCGCCAGTTGAAACGCTTTTTCCTTGGACCACCAAATTTTGGATCACAATACTGCGTGCTGAATTCAGCATCGCAAAACAATTTTCTTATGAGAAAATTCAGTACACTTTCCTTAGTTCTGTCAAATGGATGTTCGTGTTCACCATTTGAGTGCGCTCAATGCGCAGTGGACCATCACAAATGTTTGAAAAGGATGATAAGGATGAGTTCAACGACCGCATCAGGATTACGTTGATGCGGGTCACTAATTTTCAAGGCCGCTCTTGTCAACGCCGTCAAGACGCATGAAAAATTGGCAGTGAGGGAAAGGATACGGTGACGGCTTACAAGTGCCTGCAAAACCAACGAAATATACTCAGTCGCAAACAAATTTGATTTTGCGAGAGACTCACCTGGGACACAGTTGAATTTCTCGTTTGTGATGTTTCAAGAAGGACAAAACCGGTCGTAGGCGGTCGAAAATTCTTCAGCAACCTTATGATTAGTGCATTTCACATATACCTGGGAGATCGTTTTCACTCTGCTTCCCAGTAAAAAATAGCGGAGGAGTTCACACTGAAAGCCTAATAGCAACCGCCTCGCCTCTGCAATAGTGAGGTTAAGCCTTTCAGTTGCTTCCATTTCTAATGACCACCCGCTGTTAGATTGTATTCGTGTTTTTTTTTTACTGTGATCAACGTCAAAAACTTTAACTTCCTGACAAACCGAGTTTCGTTGTGAGTATATGAGTAAATAAAATTGTCTTAAGATTTTTTTTCGTTTCTATCACACCCATCGCTTTCAAGTCAAAATAAGAACGCCGTCACACTAGTTCGTTTGCAGCTACTAGCCAAGGACGGTCGGAATTTTTAGCATTTGGAAATCAAAACTGTCAGGGAAGAATCACAAATTGCTACCTGTTATGATGCTTCACTGTGATCAAATATATGACGCCAAATTGAGAGTATCCTGGTTTTAAATTCGGGGGCAAGATCCGGATCCAGATTTCCTCTTGAGGTTTCAGCCCATTTTAAGCAACCATAGCTGAATATTTCTACCAGTAAATGATACGAGTGGAATTTAGTACAACCAGGTCTCCAAGTCAAATAATCTTCCAGGAATACCGATTTCCGCACTTGACATAGCTCAGTGGTTAAGAAGTGAAACTAATCACCGGAAGTTCTGTGATTCGAGCCAATCCTGACATTTTGAATAAATTTATCTAGACTTGAGCAGCCTGGCGATATTTGAGTCCCCCTGTTAGAGTCTTGTTGCGGCTGTGCACTAAAAGTTGTTACAAATGAAGAGTAATTTTTCGTTGAGAGATTTCACTGAATGCTACCGCAAGCTATAGTCTTGTGAAATTAACCAGTCCATGTAATACTATTCTGCCAGAAACCTCCGTATTGAGATGATTTTTTCCGAAACTGACGCAGATACAGCGCACAAAACATTTCTAATTCGATGACAAGTTCTGCTTAAATTTGTGTGTAAGCGACTGTGAAAATACTCAATAAAAGGACTTTGGTTTGAAAAATTCTTCGCTGCAAACGTAAAAAGTGTAAAATGGGCCTGTAACTAACTGCAAGTGTTTTACGGCATGACTGAGGAAAAGCCGTCAAGATTTTATCAGGATTTCTTGTCACTAGGCTCATTTTAGAAGCAGTAAACTACCAATAATTTTGTGTAAAACTTTTCGACGGCCCACGATCGGTTTCGTCCTACCTGGGACCTACCAGGCTTGCCCAAACCCCGAGTTTCCACTAACCTTATATTCTCACTGAGCCCCGTTTTCGCCAACTTAGGCTAGTACACTCACTTGTACTCACCTGAAACCAGATTAGATATCTGGTTGGTGATGTTTCTTTTGAGTTTGTTTTCCGTTCCCCAAAACAAATACCACAAACGAACTGAACTCCGGTTGCCACCCACGGGGATATGTCAAGTACAAGGTATCCACTAGAACGGGTATTTCGGCTAAGACATAGCTCTGTCTTGGTGAC
>NW_008751787.1:46740-60947 GCF_000715545.1 Opisthorchis viverrini
CGACCACTGGATTATATATATATATATATATATATATATATACATATCAGTGAACACACTAAAAACATACCCAAGGTTGGTCATTTCAGGGGAAATTAACTAATACAATGTGATCGTGTTTCTTCAAACTAAAGGCTTCGTGCAAGAATATGTAATCCCACCCAGTGTGGCCATAAGTTCCAAACCTTAGGTGTGAAATTGAAGTAAAAACTGACTTTGAACCTTTTCAGCAGGTAAAGTCAAAACTGTGTGCTATTTAGTGTGATAGTACCTTCGTAGAGGGACTCAAGTTGTAATAGTGCTTAGGCTCGGGAAACCCGGCAGAATCTCAACTGTTTTGTTTCCATCGGGTGAGATGACACATAGGCATCAAAAGGGTATTACAGCTGAATTACGACGAAACGTTTGGCTAAACTGCTTGCGAACCAAGTCATTCAACCAATCGGACAAACAGTTTTTGACCACATAAAACTGCATCTCAGCGTTAACTAGCCCTTGTTCCCGTAAATAATGCACATTGCCATTGTGTTACAGGAGACTGGAGAATCAAATCATTACTCACAAACCGTCATTTCGCATTTGCAGATAAATTTGTTCTTCAACAATTCAGACAAACTGCTTTTTTGCGTTTTGTACCGTAACTACTCTTTTGGTTTCCTTTCCTTTCCTTTGAAAGGAAAGCAAGGCCCATCACAGATATATATAAGATCCAGTTACATAGGTAGTCAGGCGTTAAAAATACAGCTCTCTGAACGTCAAAGTCCGCAAATGTATTGCTGCTTCCGTGGCCATCCACTGTATAATATCACATTATAATGAGTCATTTTAATCTGGGCGAATGTTATTGATTAGCAGTTTACAGGGTCCCTGATTGACTTGATGAGTTTATTTTGAAGCGGTTACCTCCCGTTTTAGAATGCGTCGGCTGCCGACTGACATATGCTCATGACCGATGCTCGTTACGAAAGCGTAGCACAGACGGGACTAAGTTAAGCTGTCACTAGCAAAGTTGATAAGTCTGTTTTAACCTACCTTTTTATCAAGCAGGGCCCTCTCAAATAGACTGATGGGAAACTACATGCTTGGTGTTTCATTGTCGATTTTCAGTAAGGCAAAGCATGATTTGTAGACATTGTCCATACCGGATTAAAAGGATTTCTAGGACCAAGGTTATTTCATAGAGTTACTATGTTCTTCGATTGGGGAAACAACATCAATATGACGTTAAGTGGGTCTCTAAGAGTACCATATATCCTCTCATGGAATTGGCTAATAGATATATAACCTATATGCAACCTGGTTGGTTCCTTCGTTCCACACTGTCGGGGTCGGTATAATTCATATTTCGTTGGTTTGTTGGATATTTTGAGCTTCTTTCCGGTTGGTCCGTTCCCAGTTTGTATTGCATTGTGGTTCTACTTCCCTGAATTTGGTTGGTCGAGGGCAAGCTGTGCTTTACCATTCCACACTCATTCCGAGGTGCCTTTGTTTTCAGAGTCTAAGTCGGGTGCACTAGATAGAAACTCATAACAAGAATGCCACCGACAATGGCTAGCAGTCATAACTTGCAGTGTATACACCAATGCACAAGGAGGATTGCACGAACCTTATTCTGGGAGGCGAGTAACTCTCACAAATCGCTGCCTACTGGAGATGCTTTGTTCTTTCGTAAAGAGACGCTTCTGATAAAATGTATTTACTAAAACACTTCTGTGAATTTAGTCATTTCAGCCGAAAATTGGCCACCGGTTTATTTGTTCATTGCAGTAAATCTATTCATTTCTCTTTCTAAAAGACCTGAACTATTTAAATTTGATAACCGGATATGTATGCCTATAGTCCAAGTCCTCCCGGAGCTGGCCGGAAATTTCTACATATCGACTACAGGCAATAAGGCCGGTTTGATATTATTTAAATTCACCTTTATTTTACTCAGGTATTCAAGTTGAACTGAACAATACTCATCAGGGTTATGCGATATGGTCATTTTAAAATTAAAGTGAACAAAAATGAACAAATTCTGACGGGGATGAAATTGATTAGAAAGTTTGGTAGTTTTCGCCTCTAATAGCAAGGAATTCCACAATATTTTCGAGAAACACGGTTGCATACATTTAGGAGGCTTTTTATTAGGGGTGTATACAGCCTGAGTTATCTCGTTCAGGTATAGAGTGCTTCAATGGAGAGTTGGCCCTTCAGGTCAAGGCAATATACGCTGCTTCAGCCCTATTGAGAAACACCAGTAGCGCGCATCTCATGAAACTCAAAGCCAGCAGACTTTGGTTCATAGCTTGAGCACTTAGCCTTTCGGCCATGAGCGGCTGATCAGCAATGTGATTAACTCGCAGTCAAATGGAATATAGCGTCGCTATTTTTTCAGTCCCGAGATCCATATCACGTGATCACACGTGTTGACCGACTCCTCGAATGACAATTTCTCAGATGGAGGTATAGATAATTGGGTTCATATAGCTCTTCCTCTAAACTACTTATAGACTACTGGTAGCGTGAGCAGATTTAGAAATTTTGTGGGAGATCTTCTCCTGAAAATGAATCATATCACTTACAGAATGAAATATACACTAGAATTATTAAATCTTCTCACAATATAACAAGGAATACTTCCCCACCCTTTCATTCGAAAATTCTTCAACCCAAGAAAGTTTCTGCCGTGAGACAGGACTTATACCCGTATTTTACTGCAATTCGCTCTGTGTAATTCATTCTCATTACTGCCGTTCATTCAAACGCGCTCACCAACCAACTGGATAGCCGTGGGTCCAAACATACCCATTGGTTTGTATTATACGCACTGCTGGTGACTCCGATGAATGAAGCATCTCCTTGGCGCTTCACCTGCAAGACAAATCCTACATTGTATTTTCAGGTTATCACCTAAAGCATGGTTGTTTAAGTTTTAGCGTCTAATTTTTCATGAGTAGAAGAACCGGGGCTTCTGCATGGTTTGTATTATTCTTCGTGAAATGCCGTATAATACGCCAGACATTGGCTATATTCTTCGCTCATCGTCAGGCTTGCGGCACGGCCCTTCAAGGCAAGAAGTGCCTTATCGAAAACCCGTGAAAGTCAGCCCTTATCCAGTGAAAAGTCACAGATGAACCAAAACAAAACCCTGGATATGACCGTAACTACTGAGGACCGTCGCTGGTCCAGGAAGTCAAATAAAATCCGGAAACACGGAAAGATGACAGAAAATAAGTCATCTGTCGTGCGTAAGCGGTTTACTCGGGAACTGACAAAGCGTTTAACTCGACTGGCGCTGGAACGCTGTGCTCGGAAATCGCCCGATGCTGGTGGCGTGCAAAAGCAAAAAGATGAAACCACTGGAATCGATTTAGTTGTTGTACCTGATGCACCAAAAATGATCGACAGACCTCAGCAAGCGTTACGTCTGCGGGAAACATCTCAGGTAGTGATAGGAAACCGTTCCTTCGCTAAGAATCAAGAAAACATGCAAAATGAAATGAAAAATCTGAAAAAAGTTAGCGAAGGCGTTTTGAACAACTCCGACGAACAGAAAAATTTACTAGATTTATCGATCAATCAGCCCAGTGGAGATTTCTATAGAAACTGGAATATCAGTTCGCTGAAGGGACCATTGACCCCGCAAAGTGGAGATACAGAATATTTTGAAGAATTGTACAGTGAAGACAGTCGTGGGGTGCAGAACGAGGCTTCAAACAATTTGGATGAAAAAGAACTTGACTGCCTGGATGATGATGAGCCAGGCATGGAAGAAGCTGAAGTGAGTGCCCTTTTTTCTGACTTCTTACTGACATTTGTGGTACTTCTGGCTGGTTGGTGCAATACTCATTGATTCTTGTTGAAGGTTACGGATATATTCAGACGTTCTGGTGACCTGGGGTCATATTCACCTCAGAATTCGACCGTTAGTATCACAACTTCACGCTAGGGCTGTTGTCGATGCGGAAGACGGTGGTGATGAGGTTACCGTAATAATTCTGAGGATGATCTTGAAGCCAAACGTAAGATCACCTGTTGAGCCACGGCTGTCGTATTTTAATTGCTTATCCAAGCCAGTGATCAGCTGTAAAAAATTCACCAATGGTCTTCGAACCTGGTCTTTTTACTGTTTGGAGGACAGCAAATTAATGCTTACATTTAAACCCATCATGTTGCTTGAGAAATGTTTGACAAGCACGACTTATAATGGGATCTTATTAGTGCTTTCATTCGCTATCTAAAGGGCCGCGGACTGCGCCACTGTTCCACGCAAGCTATGTCTCGGTAGGCCAAATATCGTGGCTCCTGTTGAGAAACGGCTGTAGTAGATCTCCCTGGGACTACGTGAGCGGATAGAAAAAAGAAGAAATACAAACAACCGAAGACTGTTATTCAGGCTGTTGGATCATCTACTACGGTAGGTAGATCTCCTGGGACTACGTGAGCGGATAGAAAAAAGAAGAAATACAAACAACCGAAGACTGTTATTCAGGCTGTTGGATCATCTACTACGGTAGACAGATATAAAGCCGAGTTCAGATAACCCGAAACAGCGGGATACGGGACAGTTATCTGTATATTTGATTAACCGTTTGTATAGAACTTGGCTGGACTGTGAAGTCTGACAGCGTATTGAGCTTGAAGAAAGTAGGTTTTTAGTTATTAAGTGCATTATTCATGTAAGAAAATAAAGCAAAACAGCGGAAATATAAACGGATAGAAGCATACTTCGAGGGTATACGAATAGCTTGAAGAAAGTAGGTTTTTAGTTATTTAGTGCATTATTCATGTAAGAAAATAAAGTAAAACAGCGGAAATATAAACAGATAGAAGCATACTTCGAGGGTATACGAATAAGATTAAGACAGAACGAATGTAAGCACATCGGGATTAAGTCCGCATTCTTATTCAAGACCCGGAGACAAATTTCAGTGTAATTCTGGGAAATGTCACTGCTTGCCAACGTGACGTGACCTTAGGAGTTTACAACCACGTGACCACGTGATGTGAGTGGTGTGCTTGAGTGTGTCTAAGTGTGCGTCAATCACAATGCTGATCAGCCATTCGTAGAAATACGTCTCAGTTTACCATTAATACCCGAGGGTCGAATAAACTCAGTGGTTCGTTAGCTGTGCCATGCTGACGAATCGTAGCAAGGATGAAACAGTTTTAAGGCGCTTGTCGTCTTTTGAAATAGGATGGTCTCATTATCAGGATGAAATCTTGATCAAAACTCAGTCAGAGAGCGCCGAACACTCGTAATTATCATCATCATCACAATCTCCATTGACAGCACATCAGTGTTTTAGAATGATGCTTTGTTAACACAGACGAGCCTTTTCGATTTACGTTAATTGGTAAAGTTCAAGTTTGGTTGCCGACATGTCGGTTTCCAACATCAATTCAATGTACGAGGTTCGCTTTCAGGTGTTTCTTCATGGATAACGCCAAACCTGAGTTCAAATAACCAAAACTCCTACCTTCCTGGAAGGCTATAGAGTGGCTTAGTTGTTTAATTTGAGAATGCAACCGCACGTTTTCCACCTGCCCAAATCACAAAACTAAATTTTACCATAAGATCAAGTTTTAATAAACCGAGCTGCACTGGAAAGCGAGAATAACACGTGACCAGTCATTCTCTAGATACGCAACAGTTTCGCACTACTCGCTTAAAACCTGGGATTCCTATAAACATATGGATGGTACAAATCGAAGCCCTTCGTTATTCGTGTGAATGTTTATTCACCTCATTGAAGCCCAAGCCTATGTACATTTTCTACTTACAAGTTGGTCCAGTCCGTTGTAGTACCCCAAGATATAAACGGTATTGATTGGTGTGGTTCCCATGGGATTTTACAAACATGCCTTGGATTGCCGACTAATCTGGCCGTCGTTTTATCAAACCACTGACGAGCAAATGCGACCGTAAGCCCTTCACTTCAATTGTGGACTCTTATAATTAGTAACAGCAGTATAAATCATTTATCAAGTGATTTATGTGCAACAACCAGCTTCCCTAAGGACTACCGATTTCACTGAGTCCTGACTGGTACTGAATCCGAGAAAAGTACATGTTGTTTCAGTCTAATCATTGATTGGAAATGATTTTAAGCACACCGGTTGAGGGGTACACAAAAACGCTTGTCGTTTACAACGCGCTACTCAACGATTCCTTAACGCTTTCAATCACCCTCGGCAAAACTGGTTTGCACCGATGTGTGATATAATGCTGCATCTAACGAGGAAAACGCACCAATGTACTGAAAACTTGAAAAAATAACACAGAGTCGGTCTTTGCCCTTAAGAACGTCACAAAGGCGAATCATATAAATCTGCACAAATGGGCGATATAATCAACATCATTGAGTGACCACCCCGTTAAGACTTCGGTGCACCTATGCAAGGACCATCATTCCAACCAGCTGACACAACCCACAACCGCCCTACACAGCTACTGTATCCAAAGAGGGTGCGACCACCATTGTCATCATCATCAGCTGTGGGAACCGGGTACTTATCCTAGCGGTTTTAGTTGTCACAATTTCGTCCACCGATGATTTGAAGAGGCAGGTTAGGTAGGTGCGTAAATTGGTGCGTAAATACAGGTCTATCAGTGGATTTTCAGGTGGAAGGATTATGAAGTGAACTATGCGTTGAATACAATAGCTTGGATAAACGAGCGCTATTGAGGGCGCGGCTGGACCATGTCTGACAATATCTCCAACTATTGATGTGGCCTGTCTCGGGTTCTTCAACCAGAGCTAAAAGATTATTGTTTTTTTGGACAGTTCCCATCGACAGAAGTAAGGCTGTAAAGACTGCCGGGGCCGAGGCCATAATTCCAATGCTTGTATACACACATCACAGGAATGTTGTGCAAAGGTTACAGAGCTCATACACACCAAAACCGCTTTATCCTCCGAATGCCCACGATAGATTTTGCAAAAATTGCAATAGCCTCCACACTCTCACGTAGGTCGACAAAGGCAGCAGTAACTCATAGTGAAGGCTGAGCAGGCCACCACACGTATCCCGCTGGACTAGGGTAGCCATGGTGATTAAATATGTGGCCAGTGTCAAACGTTGGCCTTTTTGTGTTTTGTTTCTACCGGTTAATGAACGTGTTGAAGATCCGTCCCCGTATAACGCTTCTGTTCTGCTCCCCTAAGTTCCTGCATTTGGGGTCAAATAAGTATGTTTGAGCCACGGTAACCTCTATTTGATTCCAAGCAAAAAATCTGAATATATTGGAGGGCAGCTAGAACGCACCTCATGCTTGGCCTGTGAAATCATTCCTTGTTAACTTCTGAGATGTTTTTCACCTCATATTTCCTCATGATAAAAAAAACCCAAAATCTCCAAAACGGTTTCTTCTGGGAAGTATCGTCTTTTGTTGAGCCATTGGCTGCCGGAGAGGATAAAGTAAACAGTCTGAAAAATAAAGACAGCGTCGTTTTCATTGGCGAACAGGCTGGTAAACTGCTAGAGTTCTAAAATACTTGTCAAAGGTCACGCAATTCTTTGGCATCTCGTGTTCAGGGATCCAAGGTATTACATCCAAGCAGTACAGTAGGATTTTATGGAAATTTTGAAACTGTTAGAAGTTGACAGACTATACCAACTGAAACAGACTGGAACGTCACGTTCGGTCGTTGCACTACATATTTTGACTTATGCTACTCACCAGTAGTATTGAAATGACCGTGCAACCTATACCGGGCACATGGTTGGTTTCTCGCACTGTCGATAAAAATTGTCACGTGAATTGAAAATAGGAGAGCTACAATTGTTTGCACCCTACTAATTTGGGTTAAACTCAACAACTCACTACTGGTTTTGTCCTTCTCGGGGCTCATCAATGGGTACAGTCTTCGAGTTCCGTTGAATCAACCGTATACTCTACTTGAGCCCCTATTGCCCGCTATTCGCGGACTATACTTACCTTAATTTAGTATTAAGAAGAGACTCCACCTCCGTATGGGCAGCAAAGATAGAATGCGATCTATGTTTGGTTATCGGGTCCGGATTTCCTCTGACGTGTTTTTTACGTTTAGGTGCACGTCGTTGTTAACCGGTCGCTGTCTACAAAACCCATTAAATTAAAGCTATATATTTTTCATTCTGTAAATCAGTGGACCGTTCATCCAACCTGATTGCAACTATTCCCTGTGATATTACTGATTACATACCATATGTATTTATGCTCTAGTCTCTAACGGAAGTGTCAAATTCGGAGGCATCTATACAAGACCAACCAAAAGGAGTCGCCCCAGTCATTGCATCCTTGTTTCCAAATACGCCTTCAGTACTTCGATTCGTTGGAGATGGTCAAACTGGTAAGCCGGTCAACGCACAGTTGTCGAACATTGTTTTGGTTGCCACATGTTAGATAAAACGCTCTTTCTGGTCCTGAAATCTGAGTATTCTGAATGTGAATTTGGTAAAGTTCATTTGAAAAAATCCGGCTGCTTGGACCCCCCAAAAACTTTTTCTTGGTATTTCACCTTGTAAACTTAGCTAAATGCCTTTTAACACAACGTCACGCTGCAGTATCACTCGAATAACGTCACGCTCAACTTCTTCTGTGGTAAACAGTTATCAAGCTTTCCAAACCGTATCGGGACCGTCTCAATTGGCGTCCAAGTTTGATCACACCAAACGTGGTCAAGCGTGCCCTTCGGCGTTCACATTTCATGCTCACAATGAGTAAGTTTCTCTATGCCTTCGTATTCTCTTACGCCGGTAGTTCACTCATGGTGTATCGACCAATTTAGATTTTATTTGGAATAATGTCCATATAATATTTTTTGTAAAATCTACTTATAGATACAGATTATAGATAGATAGATAAATAGATAGATAGATAGATAGATAGATAGATAGATAGATAGATAGATAGATAGATAGATAGATAGATAGATAGATAGATAGATAGATAGATAGATAGATAGATAGATAGATAGATAGATAGATAGATAGATAGATAGATAGATAGATAGATAGATAGATAGATAGATAGATAGATAGATAGATAGATAGATAGATAGATAGATAGATAGATAGATAGATAGATAGATAGATAGATAGATAGATAGATAGATAGATAGATAGATAGATAGATAGATAGATAGATAGATAGATAGATAGATAGATAGATAGATAGATAGATAGATAGATAGATAGATAGATAGATAGATAGATAGATAGATAGATAGATAGATAGATAGATAGATAGATAGATAGATAGATAGTAGATATTAAAGGAATCATTGATCTTAAGTGGTTCGTATGCAATGAGTCTAATGATTAAACGCATATAAAGAATCTGGAAACAGGATTAACCGAGCAGCGGAAGCTTATGTGTCCTAGAATCAATGTGCTTTTGATGCGGATTGCGGAAACTCTCCGGCTTAAGGAGGGATGGATGCAAGTTGACATGACCGGCGAGAGTTGCTACGGTTGACTTGGCTTAGCGTGAACGAGCACTGTATACTTATTCTATGACTTGGCAACTACAATGATCTCGCGGTTAGTGTGAATCTCCTTCGGAATCTATTTTGCAAGCGTTCCGAAAGCTAGCTCAATGTCAACCACTTAGTTTTCTTATAATCCCAAGTAAAGTGCAAATATTTTACCCATTTTACTCAATTTCCAAACACAACACTTTATGGTAAAGTGACAGAAGAAAGAAGCAGACTGGTGAACTTTCCTAAATTTTCCAAACATCTACACTTTCGAACACTCATAAGTAGCAAGCGACAGCCTTCAAGTATATGACTAATAAACAAACGCAGTATTTGTGTGCTGCTGGAGTGGTCAACCCTAAACTATTAGAGACACTGACGCTTCCCACGTTCAAAGAAACAGCCCAATCCAGTGCAAGATCTCCCACCAAGAAATCAGGTTATCCGTCGGCCGACAATTCAGATTGTATAATCTTTCTACATGTAATCGCAGATCGGTGAGTTTGGACGAAATACTATCAGCGTTGTACCCTTGCAAACAAGTATTATCTGCCGAAAAACCATCAGACGTATCTTTGATCTACTGAAGTACTTTACATCACAATTTGAGCTGTTAAATTCGCACCCAATACAACTCAGATGTCTGAAAAACACGACCCGAATAGTTTTTTCTTTGCTTCGGACTTGCGCCGAAATTAATCTGTTATACGGCTACTCTTGACTAGCCAAAAATACTCAAAAATTTTCACGATAAACCAGAAGGAGCTGCAAGTCATCAGTCGCTTAAAATGGAATTTTTACAGGTGATAAAGATGATAACTAATGATGATGACGATGATGATGATGATGATGGTGATGATGAAATTTGACGATTTGACGAAATCGCTCCTCAGTTCAAGGGTGTGTATTTACTTCTATCTACTTACTGGTTTTGAGTAGCTTATCACGTTTGAGGCCGTCTTTTACCTTCAACCACCAGAAAGCTCAGAATGGTTGGGCTACTTCGGGAACCACTTAAAACCACTCGGTTTCCGTCCAATCAAAGAGTACCAAAAGGTGAACCACTTCCCCGGGTCATTCCAACTGGGGCGCAAGGACAAATTATGGATCAATCTGAACCAACTTAGGTCACACTTTGGACGTCGGGCGGTTGATTTTGTTCCGCGCACCTTCTGCCTACCTGCGGATACACGACAGTTGAGGGAAATGTTGATGCGACAAGAACGCGCAAATCACGATGGTTCTGCAAACATCCTTGGTGACGCGGTGGTTCCGAGGTGGATCATTAAACCGGTGAGTAATTGGTCAGTGAGTGACACTAGGTTTGTAGATTGAGTTAGGTATGGGTAATTCCAAAAAAGAAGGGTTCATCCATTTCTAAAAGCGAACTTTTGCTAATGTTTATACCTTGTACTTACCACAGTTACCATTACCCTCACCGGTTTTTTTGTTGCTGACAGTGGTGCAAATTCTTCGTCGGTTCTTGGCCTCCTGCTCCGCCCACAATCGTGTATCAAAAGGAACGTTAGTTTGGAAAAGCGAATTTTGCTAATGTTTATACCTTGTACTTACCACAGTTACCATTACCCTCACCGGTTTTTTTGTTGCTGACAGTGGTGCAAATTCTTCGTCGGTTCTTGGCCTCCTGCTCCGCCCACAATTGTGTATCAAAAGGAACGTTAGTTTGATACAGTCCTTTATCGAGACAACGGGAAATTATTACCACTGTATTTAAGGGGTTAATACAAAATGCGTCACATCGTCGCGCTAGAATCTTCGTTAGGGAACGAGAAGCCTTGATCTACAGTCCCTCGATCCAGATTGGCCGATATCTTGACCAATCAAGGCCTAGCTTTGTTTAGTCTTTATCCCTCGCGTGACACATCCGTCGAATCGACGTGGTGATCGGTTATTAAGAGCGGCTGGCCCCCGGACTCGGCAACATCCGATAGGAACACTGGAACTTCACTGTCTTAAAACATGTTAACCGTGTAGTTCAGGGTTGTATGTGGTCTTGGATACTGCCATGGTGCCCACCCCTAGACTGCAGTAGGTGAGCATAAATGTGGAACATGGATGGAAAGGATTCACGTCTAAATGATAGACAAGGTAATGTACAGAGAGTTTTAATCGATAGACAAAAATCTTGAAATGAGTTGTTCTGCGGATGTAGATACGAAACTTGCCTCCAAAATACGGGTGATTATCTGTAATATCTTCACTTGCCTTTATTCTGCCTTATATTAAACAGTTCTGGATTTTTCACCCTCTCAAAGTCCTGATACTTTATTCCTCCTAGTAGTAATGCTATTCGCTTTCTCTGTACCGATTTTACTGGATTCTATTCAGAATGACACAAGAGACTCGAAAATCATTCGTTTTCAAAATGATGCAAGTATATTATGTTCTTGGCTTGACCTATTTATTCCGGTTCTTCCTTGACTCCAACTACGAAAGAATTAGCTGATTTTAGTCAAACTGTGGTGCGCCGGTATTAGCTTTTGGATTTTTTGGTCATTAAGCTGATTTACCTGTGCGAAAAGGGGGCAATGTCAAGTTTGGTTTCACGTTTGGCGTATGGCAAAACGACCTGTATCCTGTGTAATTTCGAAGGATTGAGACTGGAAATTGGCAGTTCCAGTGACATAAGCATGTGAACAGATGGTACACCCAAGTTATACAAGGGTTTTGTGACCCGCATCGCTCATACGAAGCATCCAAAGAAAGCATGCCTGTATGCCTGCATCTTTATAGGCATGGCCTTCCCCAAAACGCTGAAAATTAATCATACGTGGATTCAGTCCGATATATTCTGGTGTCTAATGGCGTCAGCGACAGCTATTAAAAACAGATATTGTTTGTACAGCAGCTATTACAGTTGTCGGAATCATCCAGCACCATTAACTGCGGTGGCTCGGCCGTCTTCTGCACATTTCGAAACATCGTCTAGCAATATGAGCAATTTCCCCCATGCCTATTTCAGAACGGTGTGGGGTGGCCAAAGTATGACTTACCAAGGAGGTAGGAAAGATGTTAGGGAAGTAAATGATGACGTGAGGAGATATGGCAAGTTTCAAATGAGATTTCCGCGTACCAGTAAAGCTAATCAATGCTGAAAGCTGAGAAGCACTGTACGGCTGCTATACCTCTATTTGGGATGGACATGTTACGAATGTTCAGGGTTTTTCGCTGAGAACTAGCAAAACTCGTCACGCAGCCCACAAGCTCTAGAACCTCGATGTAACGAGCCGTTATTCGGGCAGAAAATCAAAAGGTGACCATGAAATCTGGCTCAATTGAATAAAGGATAAGTTGCGATATGTCCTATCTAAGTGAGAGCTAATCACACTTCTGGTCAGCCGCCTGTAGCCAATCACTGGCTGAAAGTTAGCAGGACTCAAACTCTCCTAGTTTCGTGACATGCGCCCGCTTAATGGTTCCCGCTGAGAATGGAATTGCTGTACAGTGCTCCTCGGCTTCTTAGAGTAGGTTGGTCCACCGAGATGAAAAACTCAACTAATGCCTACGAAGAGACAGGTGCAGCTTGTTTGGCCCATCTTCTAGGATAGGGTCACTGTGATGCCCGAGCTTGTCAAAGACGTTGCAAGAAATAGCGGCTAATCGATGCTATTCGCATTCGTGTTTTCAGTTTCCTTTCAGATTGTCTGATTAAGAGTTTTGGGATGTGGACAGATCAGAATGTTTGCGGTAAGGTAGTATCACGTCCATCCTTGAGTTTTTGGCTATAAAGCAACCCACCACACACATAATTTAACTGTGGGCTAAATGCGCCTGATCCTGTTAGCCATTTGTAGTATACTACTGAATGATGGTCTAGATGTTAGCCAAAAGACAACCTAGATCTCCCAAGACGTTATCTTCAGAGTCCCTTTGGTCTGTGAAACGAAAACAGTTTTTGGAGAAAGGTATTTCACTAAAACTTTGCGATCGTTCATTTAACAACGGAAGTTTCTTCCCATAAACAGCCAGCTTCCGCGCGCGGGATTGGTGTTCATGTAGTTCAGAATATAACAGACCTTCCCAAGTCACGGCAAATTATTGTGCAGTCCTACATTTCTCGGCCATTCCTCATAAACAACACCAAATTCGATCTCCGACTTTACGTCTACGTGACCTGCTTCAATCCATTCAAAGCCTACTTACACAGGGAAGGTCTAGTACGCTTTGCGTCGCAACAGTAAGTTTTCAATTTTTGAGATAAAATGCTGTTTTGTGAGCAATGTGTCGCTATTCATCACTACTGGATTTTTGTGGGGTGCACACGTGGTAACAAACGTTTTTTGGCGTTTCTGAATGTAATTTAAGTTCCACGACATTTCGAGTGACGTAGCTTCAGAGTGTTGAAAACTCGCGGCGTTCAAGCTTTATTCGAGTGACTTCAGAGTGTTGAAAACTCGCGGCGTTCAAGCTTTAGTAGTGTATTACGTCTATACATGTATCACGATATCTCGGACATTACATTGACAGAAACCGTGAGAAGGCCTGGTGCAGGAGTTGCTTGAAAACATCTTAAACAAGATGTTCAGCTTGGTTCCAGGTGAGTCTCCGATAAAACCAAATCGGCTTGCAAACAAGTGTGTTTCGCTAGTATTTCAAGCTTGCTTCACAGAACACACCAACCTGCGAGGTGCTGAACATTCTTTGGACATGCGTGTCCTTCTTCGCACTCATTAGACAAGCGCGGACCCCGAAGGTCGCGAAGTCCAAACAAAAAATATTTTGCAGTTTGCGGAGTAC
>NW_008751787.1:65356-77614 GCF_000715545.1 Opisthorchis viverrini
ATCCCTGATATTTCCCAACATATTTGTTTAATTCGAGTTCAAACGGAACATAAGTTTGGGGGAGACTCTGATATTGCCAATTCATGGTGAGCCTCAAAAAAACCGGTCGTAGGCTGTCGAAATGGGGTGATCTGTTTACATATTTTCATTGCCAGCGTTTGATCAAGATAATGTAAACGTGGAAATATCAACAAAGAACCTTCTAAGGCATATCAACTGGGTTGTACACAAATTTTTCATGAACCATCGAAGGACTTTTGAATAGAAAGTCTTGTGTGGTGATCCCCAAAATATCAACAAAGGACCCTCTAAGGCACATCAACTGGGTTGTACACAAGTTTTTCATGAACCATCGAAGGACTGTTGAATAGAAAGTCTTGTGTGGTGATCCCCTGGGAATAAACACGTTGTTCTAAACTGCCGTTCAAAAGAGATCGAAGTGACAGATGATCGCCTTTGCACACGAGGCATGCGAAAGCACAATTTAGCAATTTGGAATAAACAAAAACGCCTAACACAAAGGAGAATTCGTTAAGTGTTCCTATGTATGTGCACTTTTTCTGCTTCAATTTCGTTAACAAGTTGGCTATGCACAGGTCGTTCTTAGTCTATCTCAAGAAATGTAGCAAGTGACAGCTCAAAATTCCATCTCGAGTGGTTACCTCCAACAGGTTACAACGGAAATATCTGGGGAATGATACCAGCAAGGATGACCAAAGAATTGGATAACTACTCTCAAAGCTCATTAGTTAGCCTTGCTCCTCCTCAGTCATTGTTTGAGCTTTACAAACGAGTATTTGTCTGAAAGCGCACCTTCGATTGAATATCCAGGTATAAAACGAAACTGATAGAAATTCGGGGACTAAGCCTACCTGATAATTGGACTGAACTGTTCAAGAATCATCAGTGATCTTAACAGCATTTTTCTGTCAAGAAAATATTCGCGTGTGTCGCCCATTTCGTGCAAACTTAAATAACAGACAATATTTATACAGCACATTCGGCCGATGAATGTTACATGCGATAGATTTAGATGAGATCCTGTAAGGTCGTTCCAGATGTGTCTGTCTGAAATTTAGTAAGTTTCGATAGGATTGAAAAAGCCATTGGGTGCGGTTTTTTAAGACAAGCCTAATTCCGTGCCACAAACTCGCATTGTGTGAACCACTAAAATTTGTCGACATTCTCACCGTATTGTGTTATGGCCCACAGCGGATCTTACAGTAACATACCTCTTCCAAACTCGTTCAGGCAACCTGCCTTCTGCCTGTAGACATAACTGATCGCCTGCCAGAACACTGGATGCTACCTGGCCTTCATCTTGATATCGAGTGCTTCAGTACAGCGGACTCATCTTCATACTCATCTAATTCTTGTCAACGTGCAATGTAGTCGATGAACTGTATGCATGAAGTTTGGTGTAGCGTGTCCGAAGACCAACTGCAAAGCCTATCAAGCAGGTTTATTTTTCGGATATTCTGAGCAGCATCTGCAGGCTCATCATTGACCCCTCCCTTTGCCTCAGCTTCGGATTGAGATATTTCAGTCGATGAGACTTCCGATGAGTATGTTAAGTATGACAATTCTGTCTACTCATACAACTCTTTTTTACACGAATTTTAGTTACAATAATAATAATTTCACGCACCGCTTCATAGGTATTCACTTTCGGCCGTGGACATCAACAATCGATTTGTACACCTGACCAACTATTCTGTCAACAAACATAACAAACACGGCACAACAGGTGTACAGAATAACAAATGGTGAGTTTCTGCATTTTATGGCCCACTCCCATCACATCTAGAACATCGGTGGTACTTACAAGTCTTTCCGGTTGCACCAACCTCACAGTCGCACATTTTTGAGGATGCTTTCTCACACTGGAACAAGTGCAGCTGAACTTTTGAGTGGCATTACCCTGTGGACTTATAAGAACTGTGTTAATCACTGTAATGATTTTCAGAAGAAAACTATGGTTAACACAGTCAGACATAAATGTACGCTTCCCCAATGGCTGAAAACTGCAGACCACCAAAGCTTTACCAGATGGTTTAGTCAAGTTTAAAGTCCTGTGATTCAAACCTGAGTACCATCGCTCCAAACAAGCTTTAATTCTGGTTTAGTTGTAAGACCTAGCAACTGGTTCGTAGGACATTCTTGCGAAAGTCGGACACCTATAACGAACTTGACAACCATAAAGTACCACTAGGAAAATCTATGAAAATCTTTTGACGGATAAGAGAACAATCATCACGATGACCAGACAGCAGAATAGATATCATGTTGGGTCCAGTCATCTTTGGGAAATCTTCCCTCGTAAGAACACATTGGGTACTCTCCAAAATCATAATTGCTCGCCGAAAACCGAGGGATCCTTCTTTTCCTCAGATCTTCCTTTCCGCTTTTAAAATCCCCGTACTTCATCACCAAGAACCAGTTGTTTATTTTCTCAGCTGCCATTTACCGCTTCAGTTAGTTTCGTTCGTTAATTAACACCAGTGGAGACCAGTGTAAACGTAGCAGAAGAGTATTTTGCCTGTCTCTGCTGTTGTTTTTCGGTTACTTAAGTCTGCTGGGAATTTTTGTGCTTTGGCAGAGTCGCTTTAACTTTTTCATCAGTCTTGGTGAGCTGCACTGGAATGAGTGGTTAAGTTTCTTATTGTCAGATCAATGAAATCACTGGCCACTCACAATTAGGCCTGGAAGGCTGAACGTCGCACCAATCAGGTGGCGCGTGTGCTCAAGGCCACGACGAGAAACTCAAACGAAATTGGCTAGTTTCATTGGTCTACCAAGCGATAGCCTCAGCAAAACATCAGCATTACGCGCAAGCCCAATTGCAATGTACATGCAGGCGGTTGCAAAGCTTCTTTCCTAGCACCTCGGCTACTTTAAAAAGCCGATCATTCCATGCTGGCAACCAAACTTCAGTACATTAAGGTAGCCAAATCATGTGATGGCCATGGCGGAGGCACATGTTTCAGGGAGTTTATATGAGCGGAGAACATGAAATCATATAGTGTGATTGAAACTGTTTCACTTTTTAACGACCGTTGTTTACATGCCAACCGTCACATTCAATTTTCTTTTCTACATTCCTCATCATCTTTAGATAGGGGCGTCTAATCCAAGCAGTATCGTGATAAGTCTTTTGTAGATAAACCCATCGTGGAGTCTCGTTATAACAAGAGAGAAGTCTCGGCTACCACAAACAACTCCGAAGCGTTCTATTGAGTGAAACCTGGGTTCCCCTGTAATTTTAGATCTGTGTGGCTGTCGCCTACTTACCTACGTGTCTGTTCACATGGCTGCTCACTCAATTGCCCACCTGCCTACTTTCTCGCCTAACAACTTACTTTAACTCTTACTCAATCAGTTGTTTTAAGACGCGTGATTCTTTTGACCGAATGAGTTGGCTTCACATATGACCCGTATTGCCATGACCTAAGAACATCTGGTCGGTGGTGCTCGTCTAATTGTAATAACAACAGTACCACACTTCCAGCGTACCACAACTTCCCTGACGTCTCTCCCGTTGCTCGCAGGAAGTTGGAAACACTCTGGCGCTACCTACTGGATCGTGGAGTCAATGTGGATGGACTTTGGATGCAACTGAAAGATATAGTATTCAAAACTCTAGCGTCAGTCATCAACCCCATCTCCATTTTAGTAGACCAGAATTGTCGCCGAAGAGCGTGTGCACATGAACTTTTCGGGTTTGACATCTTGCTGGACGAAAATTTGAAACCTTGGCTGCTTGAGGTGAACGTTTCACCAAGGTATGCAAATATGTGTCATACTGTAATTGTTATGCTGGCGGAAATCGGTTAAAATCGACTACTTTTTGCTCTAAGGTTTGCCGTTTAATACCTTGGGTTTCATCGGATAGCAAAAGCTGTTTGGGTACTTCTTTGGATGCGCGTATATGTCCGTTTGTAACTTATCCACCATCTGATTGGCTGGGCGGCACTTGGGGTCGGTAGATTTCGTTTGCAATATTGCTTAAAATGGAGCCTCGATAATTGGAGAATCGAAACTCAATCTCACCTTAATTAGAAAACTCAGCTGACCGATACTATTGTCAACTTGTGTATCGCTGGTCTCGCCTCAAATTCCGTGTGGCCTAGTAACTTTTCTGTGTGACAAACCCAAATACTTGGTTTGGAACGGTGGAAAATATGCAGCCACGAACCTTCTTCGTAACAATGGTCTACTGAATTCGTGACAGTAGTCTTAACACGAAAGACGCCATCGTCAACAATTAAAACGAAAGATGTTCATTACTGACTTAGAATCACTGGTCCGAATGCATTAACTTGATGGGAAAACCTAATAAGTGCGCAGTTGTTACGGGATCTTGTATGAGAGGGTTGAAAGTTGTTAGCTCCATCGTGACACCTCCAACTATCTTATGTTAACCTGAGTAAAACACAGAACGGGCCAGCCACCAACCGACAAAGGTTTGGATGAAACACACGACCAATCATAGCTCCGTCTCATAAGTGAGCTTTGATCAGATAAGAGCGGGTTCAAGTTTTATCGATGGTCAATGACCGAATGGGGCGAGTCGCTTTCTACTCGCCCACTTCATCCTTCTGGCCAGTTCGGTCGCATAAACTGTGTTGAATGACGAAGCCCTATAATTTTGATGCGATCTGTACGATTGAGTAAATGTAATTCCCTCGATCAGAAGTTGGTAACTTACTATAAAATTCATTTGAGGATTCTTAAACTTTGATTACCTATCAGTGTTCACTTCTTATTGGTCTGGTAATTGACAGTTCAAACAATTTTCCTGACCTGGAGTTTTTTGCCACCACACTTAAAGACATTCTAATCAATGCCACACTAATGCTCTCCACAAACTAAGCACGGCAGTATATCATGTCAATAAAAACGGTATTCACAGAACCAAAGCAGAAAAGGACGGAGTTGTTTCTTACAGGGTTATACTTTGCTGTTGTCCAATTACTGATGTACCGGCCTGGTGCTGCAGAGTGAAAAACTTACCATTACTATCTCAATTGTTTGGACCATACTTGAAATGGACGCAGTCACATTTACTCTTTCTTTGATCAGCTTACATACAAATACAAAACTTGACAATGAAGTCAAGGCAGAAGTGGTCACCGATATGCTTAACATAGCCGGATTTCGTCTCCCACCGGAACTCCGAACACGGCCAACTGTGATCTCAGATGAAACAGGACTGATCAGGGAGCCAATCTTAGATGTCAGGGCAAGTAGCAAAGCAAATGGCGATAGTCAAAACGTGGCCCGAAAGTACACTAGGAATGTACGAATGGCAAAGGAATTTAAGCGAATCCCGATTTCGGCGCAGTCATACCAAGAAGAACAGAGCGGGAAAGCGCAAACGGAGCAGGAGAAGGGTTTGAATCTCAGGGCATTCTTACCTATATCTGACCCTCGATTATGGGACGTATCTCTATCGTGGGACGAAAGACAGAAGCACTTGTTCCACTCACGATTAGCCTGCGCAGAACATGCGGTGAGTTTGTTTGTAGCCAAAAATGCAAACTGTTTTAACTACTTTTGTATGTGTAAGTAGTGTGCACTGTTGGTTCCTGTTCCTCGGGCGGATCACGACCAATCGCCTTCGTGCAGCAGCATTATTTTAAATTACAGCTTATTTAGTCGTACAATAGTGTTTTTGTTTGCAGTCACCATACAGTTGTTTGGCATAACTCAGAAAGTCCATGTTGTAAGAGTTCCAGCTAATCGGTGTAGAATAGCGAATTGATCAATAACAGCTGCTTCGGGCATGTGCGTGCTGTTTAACTTCCCCTCTTCTGAACCTGTTCCAGAAGCAACGAATAGCTAATCCTTCGATCAAACTGAGTGGAGCCCAAACAAATAAAACCACCCGAGTTGTGGAAAACAGTCAAAAACAACGTCGGAACACACTTGCGAAGATTTGCAAACCAGTAGAAACGGTAAGCTGGGAAAAAATTTCGACACTAGGCTGGTACTCTTTCACTTGTTGTAAACAAGAGGCACAGAAAGGGCACTGCGGTGCCCTTTCAGTGCCCAGCTGCCTTGCCGTCCGAAAGAAGCAGGTTGATCAAGCCTGGGAAGCTGCACTTTAGGTGCTGAGGTTGGACTCGAACTACAGGCAATCTCGAACCCCCAGGTTGATGTATGTTTTAGTATTACTGAGTGGCTTCGTACAACAAAATGCTTGTACATCTGTCTATCAGTTGAGAGTCCAATGTGTAGGATGAAAATGTCGGTAAATTATCGCGACACGAAGGAAACAGTTACTTACTTTCGAAGTGTATCAGTCTGTTTTAGGTGATCAACCCCAAGGTATGAGGCTTTTGATCCATTCCATTTGTCAGTTGCGAGTCCAATGTGTAGGACGAAAATGCCAGTAAATTATTGTGACACGAAGGAAACAGTTACTTACATTCGAAGTGTATCAGTCTGTTTTAGGTGGTCAACCCCAAGGTATGAGGCTTTTGATCCATTTATTTCGGCCGTTTTGAAAAAGCAGTCGAATATCCTATCAATGAGGTTTATCTTATTAGCCTGGTTGGTAATCCACGGGAGGTGCATCTACATTTACGCGCATTTCTCTGAGACGCCATAACAACTGGAAACATGGTTTTCCATCTTTCAGTTTTCTAACAAAATGTTTTCAAACTTTATCATTGGGGCCTTCAGATCCCTCTAACATATTACATCAAAATCTCAGTTAGTATGAGCTTCCTGGAAAAGGCTGACCTAAGATTGTCCAGAATATCCAGATTGGTTCACTGCTGAGGCATTGAAAATCAAACTGAAGACCGACCTTTTTGATCTACCAAAGTTCCAACACCCAAATAGTTTGCCGATCCGTTCGAAAGAGTATACGCCCTAACCAAAATGCAGCTCATATTCCTCCCATGTTGGCAAAACGAAACAAGAGGGAGCGTGAATATGCAGCCGGGTCAGGTAGACTGTCACGGAAAAGTATACTAAGAAGGCCGAGAGATTTTTACAAGTTAATGCCATGAAATTAAGCAGTGATCCGTAAGAACCAGTGGCCAAGCACTGAAACAGGGCAAAAGCCGGCCTGTTCTTTGGGACAATCACCAGGTAAAGCTTCATTAAAAATTACCGATATTTTAAGAAAAGCCCACCTGCCGTCATCGTCTAGGCAGAACATGATGAAGTGCGCTTGGCTGACCAAATTCGTGATGCATAAATCCTGATATAATGGCGCCCTCCACCATTTCCTGATGTGTACGAGGTTTTGTGTGTGTGTGTGTAGCTCAGGCCCGTTTAATCAGGTGGCTAAGTTGACAGAATTAAATGCGGCTTTGATGTCTAGAGATGCCAGGGCCTGTGATTATCGAAAAGTTCAGACATTGGGTCAGCACGAAAGGCTGAGGAAGGACAAACGTGTAAACGTCACCGAAAACCCTCTTCCACAGAACTACACTCCACGTTTTCAAGCAACCACTTTCGAACACTTTGGAGCTAGGTGTTTGTAGATTGGATGTCAAACGTTCGCCTTGGGGGCATATTAGTGTAACCTATAAGGCAGTCGCCAGTCCGTAAAGGTCTTGTGCCGCCCAGCTGGGCTGAAATGAGTATCACAAAACCATGGTGGGAAGCCAGGAAAATGCATCAAAAAATGCAACAAAAAAGATTGAAAATATTCAGGGTCCAAGCTGATGCCGAGCAAGCGTGCGCTGCACCATCAAAAGTTAAATTTCCATACCCATAGTCCGTGTTGAACCCCTGAGAATAAGTCGCGTACCCATCTCCGAGACTGATCTGGGTGCCAGGTCAGGTCTATTCAAGTGAAGAACAGCTTACTGAAAATGGTAGCCGGTGCGCCATAACTGATTATGAAAGTAACAGTGTATTTGAACGATCTATGATCGATGTTATAAAATATCTCCATTGAGCTGAAGCCGGTTTGAAACGAAGTCATCCATCCAATATTCCCCTGTGTTTTCTTAATGTGGAATCGCAGTAAGGAAATCCTGCGCTCCGCAGTAGAATGTTTCACAATGGAGAGTGGAGTAACCTACTTTCTGACGTAATGTTTCAGATGAAATGCACGTGTTATATTTGATCGGTAAAAAACAGAAGTTCATTATAGTTTCCACACAAACGCTCTGCGTGTATGGTAGTAATGTAGGATGATTTTGTGATACAACGAACACGTCCAATTTTCCATTGACATCTTGCGGGCATTTTCACATTCTAGATGAAGACATATCAGACAGGTTTTCTAGACTCGCATGGCACGTAACAGTTGTCCGGAGAGGAACCTCGCAGCTGAAAAATTTCACTATTTGAACACTTGAATTTTAACCGACATGAGCTTGATGTGCATGGCATGACTCAGTAAAAGTTTTTAGTCCAGCAGTGCACAGCAGAATCCTGAATATTGTTTTGGGTGCGATCGTTTTGCAACAAGTCATTCGAGTCAGACGTCTAATAGACAGCCAATCATATTGCAGCTTAATTATGTTTTTTCGGAAACTATATAAGCGCAATTACGAAGAGGAGTACTGCCCAACCAACCGCCAATCGATGATGTCCACTCGGTTGGCAACGAAATGTTCACAAGCCGATTGCCAAGCTCGGCGAATAAATCAACATCCATCCGATTAAATACTAATGAATACACCCGAGCAACAAATATTCCAACACCTAGCCAGCTTCATATATATGGAATACCCAGAGATGGCACTTAGTGGGATAAAGTGCTCAGAAAGATAGTGGCATATTCATTCAGTAGTGTGAATTTCATGGGTTATTTCATTTTGATGTACCAAGACTACTCTGGTCAGCAAACTATCCATTTCAAGAGCAATATCCCCACCGAGAAGGCCCCCGATAAGATGTCTGCGGTGTTTGATCTTTCCTGCATGTGTTGTCCTAAACATGATTTCCTACATGGGATTATCACAAGCCAGAAGCATACCTTCAAAATATCTCCAACAATGCCTCTTTTGTTGGACTGATGTATAGCGCATTTCTCGGTATTCACTGCCCGTTGAGTTACAGACCTTCAAGCAAGAACTAGACGGCCTCCTATCATACCTAACACCGGACGATGTGCGCACACTGGTTGATTTTATAGACGAACGTTACCGTGTTGGAATGGGAAATTTCGAGCCAATTTTTCCCGTAGCTGGCAATCGAGGTTTGAAGTTGTTGCTATTCTTGCAAGGTTGCAGTGGTGACGCATATGTGGGCCAACTTGGTATGAGGACGCCGACTTTCCGATACTACGACTTGCTTCAGTACGCATTCCTCACATGTTACCGTCGTCCGGATGCCGAAGAACCCAACTTCATCAAAACCATTCCGCTTGATGTTGCAACCACTGTGCGACTCCCTGATTACCACATACTAACCAACGGGGGTGAAATGTCTGCTGATGCTCTCGAAGTCGCCTCGCAGATCACCGAAATCAACACCAATGGCTTGGAGTGGATAAGGAATTTGTGCAAGAGGTAAGTGACCACAGTTTGCTGGCTACCCTGTATTCTCTGGCCTCGACCTGGGATTACCTATTTGAGATAGCACGTGGTAATTTACCACACCTAAAATAATTGTTTCCCATCTTATTGTTCAAGCATAGTTTTTTGATCGCTCCCATAGCATCATGACGAAGCCATTATCTCACTTTCATTCTCGTAGTCTGCATCACCTGGTTGATGAAGCTATTCACATAGAACTGTTCAATCTACCCTTGATGTTCATGCGTACGAAAAACTTTCAGAGCAATCGACCTTGTGTTAAGTGCTTTAGTCCCCACTCCTTTGAAATGAAAACCAAACGATGAGCGACATCAGGCCCTCTCACAATTGATGTGTGATTTATAAGACCGATACTCACACCTGTCCTTCCAGCTACTCAGCGTTTAATCCGACTATCCCAAATCGGATACAGTAGCGCTTGAAAAGAGTTTCACCCCAACTAGACATTATCAATGGTACTTACCTCTGATGCGACCGGAATGCTAAATATAAAATATCCCGTAAGCGCATACTTGTCACTGCTTAATTAACGCACACTTATAGTTACGAACTCTCTTTATTCAAGAAGCCTACGTTTTTACGCTGGAGCTATTTCTTCGGTTGCTTTTGACGTGGATTCCTTAGACCTCCGTAACCGGCGTGTTACTGAAGCGTTGTTCCATAAGGGGTGACGGGGAATAAGAGTCCTTGATAGCTCGTTCGGTCAGACACTTTTTGATAAACCGAAGGTCGGTATCTTTTGTCCGTTTGGCACGCTTTTTCCATCCACACGACGAATAATTCTAGTTTTCGTTTCAAAATCAGTCATGCCGTTCATACTTCTCGAAAATTAACGCCGGTGTCCTCTGGCTATCTGGACGATACCAGTGTCTGGATCACAATGGAAGTCATACAGTGGACACTGATAAATCTCCTGTTATTTCAGTGGTCAGAGGTGCTGCGAATCATTTGCGGATTTTGGCTGCGCACATGTTGCTGCACATGAAACGGGAGCCCTCGGTAGCTTAGTGGGTAGACCACCCACTACAAACCAAAAGTTCTCGTTCGTTTCATTCTTGTCATGTTTACTGGAACTTGTCAATCCAATAACTATCAAATATCACTCTACTTTATAAAATCATTTGATGCAACTTCATCTTATTTCGAAACTCAACAAAGCAGTATAAAGCTGCCTTACTCTTTAGGCGTACAACACATAAGGTGGTTGAAAACTCTTCAAAAGCCAACAGCTGGTTTGGCTCATTTTGGGTATATCAGGTAGGCACAGCGTTTCCTGTAGCCTTTCACTCATTCTGGAATTTGTAGCATGCCTAATTCACGAACCAATAGGTTTACCCATAACCGTGAGTTTTGGAGTAGACGTTCTGAAGCTCAAC
This sequence comes from Opisthorchis viverrini, assembly GCF_000715545.1. Taxonomy (NCBI): domain Eukaryota; kingdom Metazoa; phylum Platyhelminthes; class Trematoda; order Opisthorchiida; family Opisthorchiidae; genus Opisthorchis; species Opisthorchis viverrini. The sequence continues at coordinate 76,242 of NW_008751787.1, forward strand.
ATTTCAAATGAACATCACTGTGCACGGCTTGCACCTATATAAGTCTACTTTGCGTGTCCTAGCATTCGGCTTACCGCTGACTATTCCTCTGGGACGATAAAGACTTCTACACAAATCTACATCCTCTCTTATTAAAACTGGAATCCTCCAATTTTTCTCACGGTTTTGCCGGTTTTATCCCTTTTGCCACGCTCCCCCACCACTTGCGGAGCAAAATCAACATCCACGTCAGTAACTATCCTGGTTGATTGTGGCAAAAAGAACAAAGATGGGTTGACGAACATGCTCTCGGCAAGGTCATTTCAAGGCTAAGAGAGCAGTATTTAACATATTTGAATGATTATGGTGTACGCGAATATGAACTCGAATGAGAGACGTCATTGGTTAACTATCAAAGTCAATTAGTCCAAGTCACCAGTAGGATGAACTCGTCAGTAGGGACAGTGCTGTGGTTGTGTTTAGCACAGGGCGCATGTATGGGGTTAGTTGGACCATGGCGCCTTGTAAACAATGCGGAGGCGTAGGGTGGATATCACGTTGTGCTAGATGTTGTACTACAGACCTAGTTTTCGTTCTCTTGGGTCAAAAAATAGCCAGTGTAATGTGCTCCTTCATTCTTTGGATGGGTTGGCTAGGAGTGCGTCCGGTGTGTTCCGCTGCATAGCAGCAAGAGAATGAGTGCAATATGTTTTAGGTGTGGATAGGCCCTCTATCTTTGAGATTAAAGAAACGCAGACGATTTCTTGTGAACCAGGTTCGGAGTGTAGTGACCGGGAAAGCTTCGTTGCGACTGGTAAACAGTCTTTCACTGAGTACGTCGGCTGGTATATTTCTCCTGTTCAAATGCTTTACAACAAAATTGTTGGGAAACCCAGTGACTCTCAGACCGTTGTTGAAAGTTGGTTTTTCTTGTTCCAGCACGCCATCAGAGCATACTTTCTTTGCTCTTTTAGTTAGGCTATGAATCAGATTCGATTTCTGCTTTAGTGGAACAAAGCTGTCGAACTTAGTATACTCCCAAGACCAAACAGGTTTTCGGTACACCATCGTGATGTCGTTCAAGGTCGACATCTGTGAATTGGAAGAAACTATCGGTTTCTCCTTCCGAGATGAACTGGATGGCGGTGTGATCTCTAATGAAGTGTTGTTGGAGCGATTCCGTTGCTGGTTTAAAATTCAGAGTCGCGAAGACGTTCGCATATAGGCAGTAGTATCAAATCAGCTATCTGTAAGATTTAAGAGACGATTATCAAATTTGGCAATTGATCAGGTGGCTGTTGATCTGTTCGCCGAGCTTGGCAATTGATTTGCAAACGTTTCGTCACCATTCGAGGAGACATCTTCAGTGCGCTGTTGGTTGGGTAGTTCCTCTC
>NW_008751787.1:78436-89828 GCF_000715545.1 Opisthorchis viverrini
TTGGTGCTCCTTTCAATTGTTCGTAGTATTCACCGTTGAATTCGAAGTACGTGGTCAAACAGAGGCTGAGCAATTCACATATGTCTTCCTTCCTTAGAGATCCACTGGGAGGTCCATGACTGTCCAGTAGTTCAGCGACTGTTGTCTTTGCGGAGTGAAGGTCCACTGATGTGAACAGTGAGCTGACATCAAATAAGACCATTGTTTCGTCCTCTTCTATTGTCACATTCTTTAGTTTATCCAAGAACTGTTGTGTTTTTTTGATTGAGTGCTACGATTCATTGATGAGATACTTGACCTTTCTCCTTAGTTCATTTTCAAAGTTGTAGGTTGGTGTGCCTGGGAGTGACACAATTGGCCTTAGGGGTGTGGTCTCTTTGTGTACTTTCGGGAGTCCGTAGAAGCGTGGGGTATTGGATTCTCTGGCTCTCATTCGCCAATATTCTTCGGTTGTGATCTTTTGGAGGTCCTTCAGTCGCTTCGGGCTCTTGTTGATTTTGTTCGCAAGTTTTTTAGTTTGATCATCCTCCAGACGGCGATACGTGGTAGTGTCGTTGAGCAGAGCTTTTGCTTTGTCTACGTAGTCCGATTTGTCCATGATAACGGTCATCCGTCCTTTGTCCGCAGGTAGAATGATGATGGTTTCATCTTTCTTCAAATTTTCTAATGCTTCCCTTTCCTTGTTTGAGAGAAGGTTGAGAGTTTTGTTTCGTGTGATGGCCAGTACAACAGTTTGAAGGAGTTGTTGTTGAGCATTCTCATCCAGTTCAGCGGATTTCATAGCTGCCTCTAGGCTGGCCAAGAACTTACTTACTTTCTTACTTTACTTACTTACTTTATTTACTTTACTTTTCAAAATGTCGGCTAGCATTAGGCTTAGTGATGAGAAGACCTTGCCGAGGATATGTTCGTCAACCCATCTTCTTCCTTTTTTTAAATGGGGATTTTCGGAATATCACGTAATTTTAGCGGTATCCTTTCAAGATCACCTGCCCTACTGAAAGGTGGCGGAAGTTACTTACTCGTCTTCCGTAAGTGTTGTATGATACAACTTATCAAATAAGTTTATCTGAGAATCTTCAACTCTCCAGACGATGCATACAGACTGTTGAAAGTGCAGAAAGCGTTCCGTGACCACCCGCTGCTATTTGAACCTGTCGTTGATCTGGACACCTGACTAGATGATAATTTACTTGGCCTTATGAGTCACTTCACATTCGGATTTCTTTATGACTGGATTTGCCCAAGTATCCGCAGAACGTGATTAAGGTGATCAGAAACCGCGATTGTTAGTGAACCGTCTGCATCCAATTCTTTCAGCCCAATGAACAGTACGACCGCTTACACGCTAAGAGCTCTCATCATTTTCAGGAGCAACTATTCTAGTGTTACGCAATGAACGTGCAATGGCGGCAATAACTCTACATAAGAGAGAAACTAGAAGCCAAAACGGGGTGGTTGATGATGGGCTTGGAAATTCTTTTGCAAAAGTTTTGTCACCAAGCAAGATAACCTACTCAGTAGGTCAGTCTGTGGCAGCGCTTCATTGTTTTCCTGTATACAGTCAGAAAACTGAACCTAAAGCTTTTCACAGATGAAGTCGTCATCTCCAATACGAACGTGTCCTTGGTACGTGATTTGTAACTGATAGACCTAACTAAACTAAAACCATTTTGCTGACAGGCGAAAATGTAAACCATACTTTTTTTATCCGCATACTGCAGTGGCTACCACCTTGCAGGTTCAGGGACAGGCAGCCTCCGGACGCCCTGGAACCAGGCACATCCTAGAAGTGGTCCAAGCAATCCTTATCCAGGCGCACCGTACAGAGTTGGACAGACTGTATCGTCGGTTGTGGGTAAAGTAACATCTGCCGTTGGCCGCAAAACACGAGTGAAGGATAACGGAGACACGGTGGACAGTATTTTGGGAGGAGCCGTCTACTTTCGAGCCCAGTCGGCTACTCCAAACACCGTGGACAGATCCGGCCATTCGACCGGAAACATCCAAAGAGATTTGAAAACCCCACGACTGGAAGAATGCAACTGTGCAAACAACCTACGATGGAAAGGAACCCGCCACTCACGCGCGTCTATTCATCATTCGGCACCATTATCAAAATCTTCTTCTCTCAGTGTATCCCGATGTGCTAGTCGAAGAGGCTCTGTGCCTTCGAACTATGTGGAAAGACAATCAACGCTACATAGCCATTGCACGTCTTTTAGTTCAATAGGTTTATCCCAAAAAGCCCGTCAGATGGATCCGAAATGTACAGCCCAGGGGGCGGGGTTCGAAAGACTGCAAGAGCAGGGCTTAATTAAAACCAAAAACATCTCGCAAACGAAAGCAGGTTCGAAGTCAGTTCACGAGATGGCCAAACAACAGTTGAAACAACGCAAATTGATGGAACCATCTCCAGCGCATTCTACGAGAAGCAAGGTGAGACTTAGTCTGAGGTAGTTTTACCTATTCAAACTACCCACAGTCTGTGAACAGTAGTGATGGGGCTTAGTTGATGCGAAGCCTAAACAATCATGATTTTCCTCATCATGTCATTTAATCTTTGCCTTACTCATCAATTTATCAGTATGTGTTTGAAGAAAACTGCAAACAGTGGTTACACACTGCACTCCTCCAAGTGAACCCCCGCCGAAAACAAATCGGTAGGCGACGGAGTGCACTTCGCTAATTCCGTGCAAATGGGAGACTGCACCTAACTGATGAGCCTAAAAAAGGGCGAAACCGGTCGTGGAACGTTAAAGAATTACCGTGCGAAGAATCTCCAATATTGTACCAGCTGAAAACTGAGGTGGCCTGGTGCAGCATATTCAGTTGCTTGAAACGAGAGATTCATCTGGACCCGTCGAAACCAAATTGGTGTGCAAATGAGTTGTTTTCGTTTGATCTACTTCATTATATAAATTTAGTGTTTCGTGACTAAGAAGCCTCCGTACCACTTCTCTTCACTTTGTATGCCCAAATTTATGAGATCTCCTTTGTGTCCCTAGGTACGCTGACCGACACAAGAGGAAGATATCTGTGCTGTGCTCAGGCGAATCGGATTGCGATTAACAAGTTCCTGAAGCATGTCAATACAGCGGTTAACACAGATTCACTCAACTTAATTGTTGAATGTCAGAAAACAGTTGATAATTATCTACAGAAAAACCCGTGAGCTTAGTTTTATTTCCCGATTTGAGCTTCCACTTCACCCCACTACTTCTTTGAAACTTTATAACAGATATAAATTAGTTTTATTACGTTCAACCGTTCTGGCACTTTCGATTTTTTTAGTTAAAATTTGCTTCTCAGAGATGTGATACATCAATTGGGTCGTTTTTTACTTGCTGTCTGCTCCTGAAGGACAAAAAACTCACCCGCCCTTTGAAGTGATGGGCAACTTCACTGCCAGTTTCACCGAAGAGTTGTGCGATGTTGACTCACATGTTGATAAGTCCGTGCTCAGGGCTTACCACTTAAAGAATGTATGCACCCTGTTAATAATGCATTCAATAAAATATGTGAATTCCCGGCTGCTGTATGTTTATCCTCGATTATTTGCACAGACTTTTTTGGTTTATCTATGTTACGCTTTTGTTAACAGCCAGGTACCTGACGTCCTCTGTGGGATGTTTGTCTTGAAAAAGTAATACACAGGAGCATGAGTATAACTCTTTGGAGAGTTCTCCCTTAGACTAAGAATGCCCTGATAGCTGAACCACATGACGAGATAAGTAGCATTTCTGGTATGCCGCAATAGTACTGCTTAAACTAATGCTAACTTCTCGGTCCCTTATGGTTAAGAGCCCATTCCAACTCTGAGTTTGCCCCGTAGGTTAAAGTGAGACTTGATCACATGCCACAAGGTTTGACGATGACGATCCGGATAATAACAGATCATCCCCAAAATGATAAAAAAACTCAAGATCCTACTTTTCCATTCACGATACAAGTCAAGGAAACACATAGTCCCCTTTTGCTGAAGCACCAGTGTTGTGCGTGAAGTATCTCTGAAAACCGGAATGTGCACGTTACCGGTCTCATGTAGTGCTTCGTATGTCTTAATGCTAAACTACTTCACGCCAGTAGGTGTCTGCTGCTCCATACTTCTTCTTAAAGACCCAGTGCCATTATGTGTTACGGCAAATGACGTATTAGGTTTGCAGTAGATAGGAGGATAGAATCAAAAGTACAATTGCCGTAAACTCGAACGGTTTTCTCCCAAAAATGAAGAAGCATTTTGGCCTTTTCTAGTGGAGTGCTCCCATCTACGTGCCGAACTAGTGGTCTAACAGTTCAAAGTCCTTTCACTATTTACCAAGTGTGCTGGTTTAACCCTCCCGTAATTAGCACTTCTGCGAAATGAACTTGCAAATATGTGATATGTGATCGGACACTCCTGCTGCCTATATGGACAAAACCCACTTACATTTTTCGGTCCTAATGAAGACGGAGTTCAAGGGAGTTACTTCGGCACATTTTCACCACAGTCAGTTATTGACTGTGCTTTCAGTGTGTTTTATTTGTCCATGTTAGTTCATTTCACGAAAGAATGGGTCAGGTAGTCATTTTGATGAGCACTTCGGTAGTACTTTGTGCGATGGAAGTAAAAAACGTCAATTTAATCACGCTACTTGTTAGTACGCACAAATGTGCATGAAATTTTCAATCAGCGTTCACCAGTGTGACTTCAGAAAATATGCTTATTATTGTTACTTCTCTATTGTCACTCTCCATAACCATGAATGGGCTCATGGTAGGCCTTATGCACAATCTTCTGAAGGTGCTAGTGAAAGGCTTTGAGTTTCTTGTTGCTTCAGATATCCTCTGATTGCGGATTCAACATCTGTTTCAGCTGTTCGCATGTCTGACTGTCCTTGCGTGGTGGAACAGTTGGTTGCACTCCTGACAACAATGTTCGCGCATAGTCTGAATCCAAGAGCCCCGCAGAGTGCAGGGCTGCGGTTATTCGAGTTCGGCGGTCCGCGTAAAGCTGTGCGTCAGAGAACGTGGTCAGAGTGGTTATAAGGCGACTGGGAATGGACTCCTCCAATTCGGCAAGCAGTTCAGCTTCTTGACGACGCTGTTCTAGCTTGATTCGCCATGCCTGCGAAGTCGCATATGTACAAAATGGTGTGAATCGTTATATTTTATTTCAGTATTTAGGTTTCCAGAAAGTTAGTTATAGTCCTTGGATTATAAAAATTAAGCGATCCAAGAAACAGTATTTTTCGACAGTGTACAATGTACACGGTCCGCTGGGGTAATACATCATTGGCATATGGTGCATAGTTGAAGGTGTGTTGGAGGTTTCCACGGATATTTGGGTGACATCTATCTGTACACTTGGTGCCTATCCGAAAACTGTCCTTATCGTTGAAGCTACCCAGAACTCAAAAAGCTACAAGGCTCTCCAATCCAGCAGTAGATTTTCTCAGATATGTTTATCGCTAGGCAGATATTCGGAATGTGCACGTTACCGGTCTCATGTAGTGCTTCGTATGTCTTAATGCTAAACTACTTCACGCCAGTAGGTGTCTGCTGCTCCATACTTCTTCTTAAAGACCCAGTGCCATTATGTGTTACGGCAAATGACGTATTAGGTTTGCAGTAGATAGGAGGATAGAATCAAAAGTACAATTGCCGTAAACTCGAACGGTTTTCTCCCAAAAATGAAGAAGCATTTTGGCCTTTTCTAGTGGAGTGCTCCCATCTACGTGCCGAACTAGTGGTCTAACAGTTCAAAGTCCTTTCACTATTTACCAAGTGTGCTGGTTTAACCCTCCCGTAATTAGCACTTCTGCGAAATGAACTTGCAAATATGTGATATGTGATCGGACACTCCTGCTGCCTATATGGACAAAACCCACTTACATTTTTCGGTCCTAATGAAGACGGAGTTCAAGGGAGTTACTTCGGCACATTTTCACCACAGTCAGTTATTGACTGTGCTTTCAGTGTGTTTTATTTGTCCATGTTAGTTCATTTCACGAAAGAATGGGTCAGGTAGTCATTTTGATGAGCACTTCGGTAGTACTTTGTGCGATGGAAGTAAAAAACGTCAATTTAATCACGCTACTTGTTAGTACGCACAAATGTGCATGAAATTTTCAATCAGCGTTCACCAGTGTGACTTCAGAAAATATGCTTATTATTGTTACTTCTCTATTGTCACTCTCCATAACCATGAATGGGCTCATGGTAGGCCTTATGCACAATCTTCTGAAGGTGCTAGTGAAAGGCTTTGAGTTTCTTGTTGCTTCAGATATCCTCTGATTGCGGATTCAACATCTGTTTCAGCTGTTCGCATGTCTGACTGTCCTTGCGTGGTGGAACAGTTGGTTGCACTCCTGACAACAATGTTCGCGCATAGTCTGAATCCAAGAGCCCCGCAGAGTGCAGGGCTGCGGTTATTCGAGTTCGGCGGTCCGCGTAAAGCTGTGCGTCAGAGAACGTGGTCAGAGTGGTTATAAGGCGACTGGGAATGGACTCCTCCAATTCGGCAAGCAGTTCAGCTTCTTGACGACGCTGTTCTAGCTTGATTCGCCATGCCTGCGAAGTCGCATATGTACAAAATGGTGTGAATCGTTATATTTTATTTCAGTATTTAGGTTTCCAGAAAGTTAGTTATAGTCCTTGGATTATAAAAATTAAGCGATCCAAGAAACAGTATTTTTCGACAGTGTACAATGTACACGGTCCGCTGGGGTAATACATCATTGGCATATGGTGCATAGTTGAAGGTGTGTTGGAGGTTTCCACGGATATTTGGGTGACATCTATCTGTACACTTGGTGCCTATCCGAAAACTGTCCTTATCGTTGAAGCTACCCAGAACTCAAAAAGCTACAAGGCTCTCCAATCCAGCAGTAGATTTTCTCAGATATGTTTATCGCTAGGCAGATATTGACTAGCAGCCCATAATATTAGTAAAGGCCATGGTCGATTGTCTGCATTTGCTCACCTTCAGTTTTGTTGCTGGAAAATTCCAGGCAGGTTTATTGAATAATTGACAGTCACTTGGCCATTTATTTAGCTTCCTAGTACGAGCTGACCTAGGCAGAGTTTGTGTGGCGAGAAGACCTTGTAGTATCACTGAAGATTTCCTTCAAAAAGCTACTTCACACCGAGCCGAAGAGCCGAGGCGCATTATCATACTGTTTTATCGTGGTGGAAGACCATCAGCAGTATCCATCTTCTGAGTCTCTACTCTAACCACAAACAAATAAGTGTCGTTGTTCCGAAGGGAAATACTTGCAGTCCTGGAGGAATTTAACAGGCCCATGCTGCAAACACTCGTCTACAGGACTTAAAAAAGTGAGTCCTGTTTATCAGCTCCATCATCATCATCATCATCAACAGTTTAATATCAGCACACAACACTGACACTTTGCTGCCGTACAACAATGATTTACCTGATGGCCTTCTTGTCAAGAAATGAATAAAAGTGGACAGGGAAAAGTTTTAGTACTAGTCTAGCAAAATCATTCCTAAGTGCCTACACCTCCAAACACTCGTTCAGACAATCTCAATAAGAACTGACAACAAGAACGACATGTTTTTTATTGACAGCCATATCTTACTGCGTCTCCAACTATGCACGGGGGGATCACGTGGTCCTCATCCTGGAAGGTAAGTCACATCAACAACACCCAGACTTTTCATAATCTCCCTCATATACCTCCGCCAAATCAGAGGTTTCTCGACTCTTTGTTTCCGCGTCGTTGTACAACTTGAACACATACTCCGGTTGAGACCATACCGTTACAAGCCACTGCAGAGGTGTTTTTATTGTGAAAATCAGCCCTATGCAAGGTTATGCGTGCAAGCTATAACCACCAATCAACCAGGATATAACACACCGTCGTCGTACGACATTACCGACAAACATTACGTCCCCCCTTATGTTCCCATCTTCGGCATGTTTCTACAATCACTCCATATGAATGGTCATTGTTTTTGTAGATCTTTCAAAGAGATCTCCATAGCCATAAAACTACCATGCGTCGAATCGTATCTAGTGTCCATTGGTTTAACTCAGACAGAAATCTAGCGACAGCGGATGGCTTTGTTTTGAATCGTACCGGCATGGTTTCTTTCTTAAACATCACCAAGTAAGGAAGGTAGAATAAGCTTAAAAGACGATAGTCCGCAAGAAATGAGTCGGACTGACTAGGTTATGTTGTCCCATGCTTGCTACTTGGGACGAAAAGCTTGTTTGGTCTTCAGAAAAATAGATGAGTGTTCGTTGAAATCTTTGTGAGGACATGCAGTTCATCCAGTGATTGACCTCGTGAATGACCTTTTTGGGAATTTTTCAAAATTTGCTAATAGCTTTGTATGTCTCACGTAATTACTACGCAGGGTAGGACGAAGCTAGAAAATTTCACCCTTAGTTGAAAATGTCGAGCTGAATCTTGTTCAACGAGCACAATATACATAGCCTTAATGCCATATCGAATAAGAATTGGCGGGTAGATGGACGCAATGTTTTCCATTCAGATAGTTTTCCATCAGACACATAACCCAGCAAAACATCTTTAAAATAACTCCTACAGAATTGCATGATGAACGTCGTATTTGATCATCGCTTGACTGATACTTGATCAGAAAGTACCAACTATTGCACGAAGAGTTAGTACTTTACAACCGATTCCGTCGAACAAAAAATGCAGCACCATATCTAGGTAAGGGCCGTCCTTTACACAGTTGCATTACGATAGTACGTTAATTCCTATTCCTTATGTGAGCTCAGTATCATCACCGAAAAAATCCTCTGATTCAGGGCCTAGATGGATTAGATACACTGGGCGCACCACGAAGCACCCCGTCCGAGGAACGAAGGGACATAATCCACTCTGGCTAGCTTCTGGAACTATAAGGACGGTAACTAGTTCAGTCGTGCAGCAACTAACAGCCAAACATTCCTATTGCTTACAAAGCGCCTGTTAAGCAACCCAGGTCGTTGCAGCACCGCACAATCGCAGTGGCTAAATCTATCGCCATGCAGCCAGAATCTTTGTCGACAAAACGATGCGTTCACATATTGGACTTGCCATGGTCCAGATCAACTCCCCCCATACACAATCTGTGCTGAACACAACTTCACAGCACTGCATGAACTGACAAACTCAATTCATCCAACTGATGACTTGCACTAGTTGTTCCTTGACAGGTTGTCAGGACGGCACTCTCCTTCGGGTTCCTGTTTCATGTACATCACGTTTATTTAGTTGGGTTAAATATGACTTGAAAAGATCATGCCGAAAGCATATTCATTAACCCAACTTTGTCTGTGTACCGAATGGGAATTCTAAAAGTGTTGCTCAGACGAACGGTTTCCGTGCGTTCGAAAACCAATAATGAACGATTGAGTCTTATCTCGACTGCTCAAATGACCGCTGGCCAATCGATTGTGATGTTTCTTAGCAGAACCTGCTCTCTCCTTGTTTTGGTTGTGTGGATCACTCAAATTTAGTTTTGCGATCTCTCAATTTGTACTGATCTGAGGTAGAGGCCTCCAAAACACCATTTACCAGGTTTCCTCCGATTTTCTGTCCAGAGGACAGCGCCTTAAATCGCCCTGTTACCAGTCGCAACTTATTTTACTCTCGTTTCAACGGTCATCTCACCGTTCCTATTCCATTTCTGTCGCCAGTCCACACCGGCGTGGGAAGCATTAGAATAGGGTTCTACTCTTATTACAGCTCATCAGCAGTGCATTATACCGGTTGTTTGGGGTTTTCAACCCCAAAGATTCTACACGCCTGGTGAGCTTCCAGCAGGGGCTGATGGAGAAGTGGTAACACGCTCACCTTGCCAGTTAGATAGCAGGAGTTGAGATCTCACAACGGACAAGGGTGTGCAAGGCTGATGTGGGCTGTGATAAGAGCAAAACCTGAGTCCTCCTGTAGTTTGGGGAAGTACTATTCCAACGAGAGTTATGGGTACGTAAGTTCTACCAATCCAGCAACTACCTATTATTAAGTTTTATTTTCGTGGCTTAGATTTGAACTGGTCTGATGGCTCCGTTTCACACAACACTTACTCTGGTTTCCGATGTGATTCGTTCAGGATCGGATTTGACAACTGGTCGTACCTGAAGCAGAAAGTACAGGGTGGATTTGGGTGCGACGACGTAGGAATGGGTTAGCTTTCATACAATCAGAATTCTAGTTACTTGCCATCTTGCTGAAACTATCGGGCAAGGCTGTCATGCGGCCAAAACGAAACTGCACTTTAGGTGGAACTTGGACCTTTTTTGACGAAACCAATAACAGTTATCTCCTTTCTACTGAACGGAACTTCACGATTTTTACAACAGTCAATCCAGTGATTTATAAAACACTATATTCTGACGACAGAAAAACTACAAGATAACCTCTTGGGATCAAGCCATCGAGAGAAAGAGATCCGGAGAATATTATCTGGCCATAATGCCCGGAAATCTCTAAAAATTTGACTCTCTTATTATTCACGTTCTTTTGTTGCTTCATTCAACCCATTGGATGAAATATTTTAGGAGATCCGGCTGAGTGAGAGCAGTCTAATATTGTTACTAAGCGCTGAATGTAGAAAAGGACGGCACTCATTTTCAACGGTGGTTCCTGGATTACCCAAATCTTGCTCCACCTTATATACTTTTGTGAATTTGGACGTTGCTCCGACTGTGCTCGACGTACCAATGTCTCAGTAGCCGGTCTGTAGCTCTCATTTACCTTTTTTGGATTGGTAGGCCACCAATCCGCGGGCGATTTCGCTGAAGTTGAGAGTAGCGCCAAGTAACAGAGCTGACATGATGAACATTCAGGAACGGTAACAGGGAAGCAGGATGTCCTGGGTTTAAATGGCCCCATATTGCATGTTTTCAGGCCTAGAAACGAAGTATCTTCAGTTAAAACGACCCTTTGTTTCTTGTAGAGAAGTGCATCATTAGAATGTAAATCTTGTAGCGAACTATCTTTTTGGCAATGTGTATATTGCTTGGATCATGCTGGATCCGGATGGCATTCTCGTTTAACACCCACAAAATGGCATATTAAACGGTGTAATATCTGGGTGCTGTTCTAACTCCAGTGCCTGGTGCCAGGAAGAGAACTTGCCAACAAGGAACACAATAGCTCTATTGCAACAAGCGAGTGCGTGCGAGTGCGAAAGGTACAACGCTCCCGCGCTATTTGAAAGGAGCTTTCTGACACTGGCACTTTCTGATAGGCCCTTAGTGAACATCCATCAACATCGATCGTGTTTCTACGAGATGCCTGAACACTAATGACATTCAAGGTTAATTTTTAATTCAAGGTTAATTCAAGGTTTAATGGTCTAAAAAGCAATTAACTTTACAAAGACCATAGGGTGAACGTATATATACAAAGGGACGCAAAAATATGCG
>NW_008751787.1:90115-110827 GCF_000715545.1 Opisthorchis viverrini
TTCGTGGCTCGATGATATATTCGCTGTAGAAGAATTATGTCTTTTTGAAGCCATGGTGACCAAGCTTGTATAGCGTACTCCATGCTTGGTCGGATGTAGGTATTGATTACTCGGGGCAGTGCCAGTCGAGTCGGTCGTGCTTCTGTGGCGTGCCTGAACACTCATCGGCTTTTGCTGAATCGATTGAATGATTAACTGACCTAGATGCTTGACGCCTTTTCTATTGATATTTTGGTGTAGTTTCAGGGTCTCAGTAGGTTCCAGGCGTTCTAGGGTTACTTTCAGGAATCTAACCTTCCTGATAAACGGCCTGGCGTATTTGGATTAATGAATGAAAAGGTGGCCGCACACTTAATCGGGTAAACTTCGGTAAATAATCATTAAATATGTTTTACATTTATTTCACCGTTTACTTGTGAAAAATGACATACTTCTTGGATTTTTATGGTAGGCTTTACCTCAGCACAAAATCCAAGTGTGAAATTTTGGACTTGATCAAACCAACCTTTTTCGCAATACAGTCTAAACGCGACTGTCGACGACTGGCCTCCTGATCCACCCGTTCCTTGGCCAAAACACGCTGACTGTGTAGCTCCGCGAGGCGTTGTTTCTCTGCCTGTACTAGACGATCCGTGTCTATACGGGCCTGTTTTTTATGGATATCCCGTAATATTGCAAGTCGATTGGCTTCTTTCTCCATTTCCCGAGCTTTTGAGGCCATTTTTGCAGCTTTGTAGGCAGCCACCTAAAAAACAGCATCATCCAGATTAGGAATCGTCTGCTAAATCATATAAGCCATAAAATCGAGAAACATATTTTGATGTAAAAAATTCAGGTTCAGCGCTACTAAACTTTTAGGAGTGGTCGGAAAAAAGTTTATCGGCCTTGATTGACCCCATCAGCTTCATGTATATTGGTTTTTGTGCGGAATCCATCTAAAGTCATCTTCAACGGATCCAGGCAACTCTGCCTGATGAGTCCTTTCCCAAAATTAGGTGATTATTTAACAGCTTTCTTTATATTCCATACATACAAGAACCAAGTCCATGGCTTAATGAGTACTGAGTCCTATGTAAAGATTCTAAAAAGTTGCGAACCACTGAATGACTGTTCACCAGTAGCCAGGTCGTCTCATGTCTCAGCTTGTATATTTTCTTGATGGAACGCTACCCATAAATTTATGAAAATCCTTCAACCAGGATTGGCCAGTCTTGGAGGTCGTCAGATAGATGTCAATCCTGAAATTCTGTTATCCTGTGTCCTGCGTACTACCAAATTGGACGTTCTTTGTTAACTGTCTTCAGTTGCAGTTGGGTTCAAAACGACAGACACAAGTTAATCTCAGTTGAATCGTCTGTCTATGATATTCTTTAACTGACTCTCTTGCACAATGTCGCTCCATGTTTCAGTTCTTACAGTTTTCGTAATATCGCGGTATGCTTCGTTAGCGGAATACATCAGTCATTATGGTGCCGGCAGCTCATATACAGCCCGGCATCTTAAAATCTAATCAATCTTGGTTCTCGTACTTCCTCCAGATGGCACGGCAACTAAGCATTGGAAGGGTTCTCCTTTCTGCTATCGATTTAGTCCTTCTTAGTTCCCGTAGAGTAGGCATAGTAACCAAATCCTATCAAAATTACGTTCTTTATGAGCACCAATTCCTAAGAAAGGCGAAACTAGTCGTGGAGTTTTCAGCAACCTCACGAGTAGTGTATCACTTCTGGACAATGTACTGAGATATTTCGATGATCGCACCAACTAAAACACGAGACGGCCTGATGTAGCACAGTCAGATGAAACGTACCCTCAAAAAAGAGAGATTGGGCCAGAACCGGTTGAGTCAAAACCAAGTTCGTATGTAAATCAGACTACTTGGCATATTGAATCCTATTTTGTTTCAAGTAGAATATAAGGTTGACAAAAATTCGAGGACTGCGCCTACCTGATGAGCCCAAACAAGAGGAAAACCTTCATGGATTGTCGAATAGTTTCCGTCTAATTTGTGAGCAGTGTGTTCTGCCATATAAACATATATAAACTCACCCTAATTCATTTTCCACACAGGTGCGTTTGTCACCCCTTCTTCCTGGAGTTAGAGGTTTGAGTTTTTGGCCTTGAAATCGGATGACTTAGTCTACGTAATAATTCCTATTCGATACTGAGCGAACCACTCCCGAATATGGAGCATATACTTCCTGATGCACCAGACAAAACGAGCATCGGTAACACGTAGCTCTGCTCTCTAACTAATCATCCTTCGTAATTTACCACAGAAAGGCTCACTTTGATGGAACTCATGTTTGTGAAAGGCTAATACTTCCATCATCATTTTCTGTTCGTTTGGCAACGTCCATACTCTCAAAGTGATATCCCTTGCATTCTATATGTAAGCACGCTCCAAGATGTCAATAGTCATTACTCAAACGCAATCCATGCTTGTGTCAACTAGAAACACAGTCTGGACGAAGTAACGTGTCATCTCTGCCTTTGGGTGTGTTTGGCAGGAAGGACCAGTGCAAGAAAACAGAATATCATCTCCACTATTTTGTTTCCTGTCTCATTTAGAGGGTGGCCAACTCTCTGAACACATGCGATTTTAGCACAGATGAATCTCCTGTGGTTTCTCTTCGTATAACCTCCGCTGGTACTTATAACTGATGACGGGATTCTGTCCTTCATTGGTCCACCGGTTACGCCAATATGTCCACTTCATACTGTTTTTTAACATGGCTCAGATTTAGCCATAGAACTGTACCGTTCGCAACATACTGTAGGCTGAGGAGTGAAACATCACTGGTGCTCGTTTGCTGACACAGTGCCGCCATCATACGTGGAACGGAAATCAACTAATTTAAAGATGCAGCACATACCAGGCGTCGTAGTACTGATATATAATCCTAGAGCCACAAGATTTTCTGATGATTACATCAAAAAACTGTGAGCCTATCCAGGTTCTCTGGTTTTCGCAACGTGCTCTCTGCTTTCTCAACCCCATTGAGTAACAAGTGTGCTTTNTGCTGAATGGCTCATAAGAACTGTGCACCTGTTTCATCCTTATTGGGAAACGCTAGCAATGCGCATCTCACGAGATTCTGTAGAATCGCAAACCTGCGACTCCTAGCTAGCAGTTTGGACATACAAATGTCTGGTCACGAGCTGCTGAACAGCAATGTGATTAGCACTTCCTTGAGTAGAATACAGCGCCACTCATACTTCACTCACGGGATCCAAATCACGTAGTCCCACGGGCTGACTGGCTCCTCGAGAAACGGTTTCTCACTGATTGGGTGATTTTTTCGTTCTCCGTTTAAGCTACTTACTATTGTTGGTAGTGTGAAATCTTGAAACTCTAATGCATATTTCGTCCTGAGTGAAGGAAAGTTGTGCTTTGCAGTCGGAAAGAACTGTATAGCTGACTACTTATTGTTCTCAATAAGAATGAAACAGCTACACATTGCTTCTCGGCCTTCCAGTGCAGACACTTGTCACTGACTCGACGAAAACACAAGTTAGCATAGCTGCTCGTCGACCCAGGTTTCTACAATCAAAACACGATTAATGAAATATACGGATCAATAGCGCTATTTTCACCAGAAATGAATACGTTCCTATGTTTACTCAAGTCCCTCTTAGCCGCAGCCTCGATCAGCCAAATGTACTCAGCCAAATGTAAAACGGTCTATTATGAGTAGAAATCAGTTTAAACGCTAACCAGCTTTCTCAAAAAAATCCAGCTGCACTAACTTTATTTATGCGTCAATATCGGTGTTAAAACTACCACAGGATATTTTCATATGTAATCATGCACAAGGAAATGCAGGCGAGAAGTGAACGTAGAGCAAACACAATAAACCGACCTTCTGTTTGGTTGCCTTGCGAGTTGCTGCTTGCTTCGCCCTCTTTTCGGACGCTACAACTTCTGCTTGTTCTCGGAGCTTTGACTGTTCTTCTTCCTCCAGTGCAATCATTTCAGCCCGTTGCTTTCTCCAGCCTGTGAGTGAAGGAAAGCTGTGCTTTGCAGTCGGAAAGAACTGTATAGCTGACTACTTATTGTTCTCAATAAGAATGAAACAGCTACACATAGCTTCTCGGCCTTCCAATGCAGACACTTGTCACTGACTCGACGAAAACACAAGTTAGCATAGCTGCTCGTCGACCCAGGTTTCTACAATCAAAACACGATTAATGAAATATACGGATCAATAGCGCTATTTTCACCAGAAATGAATGCGTTCCTATGTTTACTCAAGTCCCTCTTAGCCGCAGCTTTGATCAGCCAAATGTACTCAGCCAAATGTAAAACGGTCTATTATGAGTAGAAATCAGTTTAAACGCTAACCAGCTTTCTCAAAAAAATCCAGCTGCATTAACATTATTTATGCGTCAATATCGGTGTTAAAACTACCACAGGATATTTTCATATGTAATCATGCACAAGGAAATGCAGGCGAGAAGTGAACGTAGAGCAAACACAATAAACCGACCTTCTGTTTGGTTGCCTTGCGAGTTGCTGCTTGCTTCGCCCTCTTTTCGGACGCTACAACTTCTGCTTGTTCTCGGAGCTTTGACTGTTCTTCTTCCTCCAGTGCAATCATTTCAGCCCGTTGCTTTCTCCAGCGGCTTACCTATTTTTTGGATCAAAAGGGATTTTTCTTTTCATTTCTTCACCAGTTCTCAAGAAATCACAGACTGGAAGCTAACCGATAAGAACTCAATTAAAATAGAAAAAAACATTGAAGCTACTCAACGAAAGATGGGAAACCTGGAGTGGTGACATTTGGAAAGATATCATCTGATTATACAATAAATAACGGTTAAAAGTGGTGTGTTAGCTTGGTCTTTCGAGGAAAGAAGCTTCTTTCAAAGTGGCTTTCTTTGAAGAAGGGCCATTTAAGACCACACACGGGATAAGCATTTTGAATCACAAAATCAGTGTGCCTACCCAACGATGGCACCATCCGAAACGTCTCGCTTAACCTGAACCGACTTGCTTCCCCCTTATTCACGAATGCGGTTGTTTACGCCAAAAAACTTTGTCCAGACGCATAATAGTCCCGCCCAAGGTAAATCAATTCTTCAACCTTCATCTATTTTGCTTGTGAACGATGGAGAACCATCCGGTGAGCGACCTTAGCGTCCACAGAAGGTACTTGGGGGTATTTTACAGCAATGATATCCCATACTTTACTGGTAATAAAAAGGTTGTTTCGTTGAAAGACAAATTTCAAACCGTGGTGACTTGTGTTTCCCTTTTTAAGCAAGTAGGTAGATGCGCGAATGCTCGACCATCGGTCGTATATTCGTGATGATAACGGTGCATTACCGTTCTCCATTTCGCATGGATTATTTAAATTGGCCCATGATTGAATGATGCCCGTCTGCAACTCTCACCTGTTTTTATATCTATGGCCAGTTCCAAACGAAACTGAGTTTAAATTGATATCACGCAATAGTCTTCGTTCTATATGCCCAGTGACACCCGAATGGAAACAGAAGAAAATGTTTTCGAGAATGAATCTCCTATACCCATCAGACACATAATTGGGTTGTCACAGGACATCCTTTAAATTAAACTCACTCTGAAGAAAAAAACGGCTTCACAATAAGGTACGCGAAACCGTTACATCACACATTGCTGGGCTTCTGAGGTGGACTCTTGAGCCCATAAATTTTGTTTCATATTGGTGAGGCGATGCAGATTATTGATTACATATGCTAGTAGTGTCTGGCCTGCGTCGAAGCCCCGATAGTTGGAAACTACGGGATTTACAGAACCGCCCTGCAGTGTTCGTTCATTGTTCGTTTCTACTCGCAAGGAGGTTCAAGAGGAAGCTTGAGAATGCTCAATTTTCAAAGACTCGGTGCAAACAAGTTCTTTATTTCCAGCCTAACATATTGCGACCTCTTATTTCGTGTATCCCGACAAACTGCTGGGCATCCAAAACTTTCATTCCTTGCTAAGATGGGATAGAATGAGTACAGTATAGAATGAGTACAGAATGAGTGACAGTCCGAAAGGGGAGAGGATCTGCCCTTGGCTTAAACCAAAGTTAATTAAATATCTACATCTGATCGTTCACGCCGGAACTAAAAGTCCGACGGAATCCATGCGTACTCATCATGCATCCAAAACCTCCATCCCTTGCTAAGATGGGATAGAATGAGTACCTGGAATCCAGTGACAGTCCGAAAGGGGACAGGATCTGCCCTTGGCTTAAACCACAGTTAATTAAATATCTACATCTGGTCGTTCACGCCGGAACTAGAAGTCCGACGGAATCCATGCGTACTCATCAGCACGGTGGTATTCTAATGCGCAGTCTGCATTATATAAGCCTTCTTGAGGTTTTATTAAACTGCAAACTGCGAAACTACTCAAAAAAGTTTTTTTGTTTGATAAGAGTAGTTCCGATGGAGGAAAATGTTCGTAGCTCAGATAAGTTAGATAGACGTTGGATTCTTCGCCGGTTATGCACAACCGCTAATCCACTGCTACGCACCAAGACGCTCATAAATGATTATGCCACCTTGACTGTTGATGAAACGTCGGTAATCGAAATCGGCCAGCTCAGCGAACAAGCCAACGACCATGTGTAGTTCCAACAATTTCAATAGGAATGTGTACTCAGAAGTCTACTTCTGATAACAACTGAAGTTTTATAACCCAGTTCTCCGTCCCAAATATGCCTTGCTTTTCCTGGATGAAAGACTGCTGAGGCATTTTCCCAAAATGGGGCATCGTGACCTGTACGACATTGGATCAGATTTTGTCAAATTCGGAAATATTTGAAGCTGCAGGCGTCATTTTTGTCAGCAGTTAGTTCAAGGTCAACAATGAGCTCCAAATAAAGTCAAAAATCCCCAGGGCATTAGTTTGTGATGAAGCATACCACAGTGTTTTTTAGACTGCATATGTTTTCAAAAGATAATTGACACACCAGCATGCTGAAGTAGGTTGTAAGCCAAGTAGGTTGTAAGCTAAGTTCTGAATAGAAAATAGGTCACAAAGGCATTGTTCTAGATTAAATATATTTATGATGCATTATGTTTCGAAATCCTAGAACGCATTCATATCGGGAGCATGAGACTAAGTACGTCATTACATTATCCGTACATGATGGCCTACTGGTGACGATTAGTTTTGAAGGGAGCCATTTGGGTTTAAATTTGCTGGTGGGATTTTTCCACCCAACTCGGCATATAAGACAATACCAGAGAATACATTTTTGTTGTGTTGGCAATCCCACGTATAGTTGAAATGGATTAACCGGGAAGAATATTGGAATGGTGCTGCAATGTACACACATCTAGAAAATGGTCTTTGACGCAGGAAGTTAGTTGGGCAGGATGTATTTGCAGAAAATATTCAGAAACATCAACTGCGATGGTTGGGCCATGTGCAACGTATGCCAAAACATCGTCTACCGAGACGTTATTCTCCGTGCCTCCTTCAGGATGGCACAAACCGCAAGGTGGACAGCACATGACTTGGCAGAAAGGCGTCAGAGATCACGAAGAGTTTGGGTGTTGTTGGTGTTGTGCGACTTCCAGGATGGGGTCCCCGTGACCCCACCTGTGCTTGGCTGGAGACGTTGCAAGAAATGGCGGCTAATCGATGTCAGTCGTCTGTCAGATCGTCTGATTGAAGTACGAAAAAAGTTCCGAAGAGATCTGGTTTTTTAAAAGGGTTTTGTTCTCCCAGATGGGGTCCCATAACCTACCCTTAGCTGATCGATCTCACGGCTTCTATGTCGTCATTTTCTTTCCAGGTTGTCTGATTGGATACTTGAGTGTGTCAGTACCTCAGAATGTCTGTGACATGTCAGCATCAGGTTCTTCCTTCACCCACTCTTTTCTCTCCTTTTTGTCTTAAACATTTAAATATAACTAAACAAACGTTGTGGTTGTAGTCAAACCTCCTTAAGAATACTGATGTTTCTTCACTGACGCTGATGATGCCGCAGGCAGGCCAAACGATAACTGACAATTTTGGAAGATTTAAAGGCACCATTGTGATGACGGTTAAGTCTCGGTTCAGTTCTCGGTCAGAACCTTTCAAAGGTTTCGTTCCAGGAGGGCAGAACTTATGTTAATCACTGGAAACCAGGTCAAAAACACACGTAGAACACGTCAAATCTAAAGTGTATGAGACCATGAATTTTTGAAATTCCAAACGTCTTCTGAAAACGCTATCGTCAACTGGCATTCGGTGGATACCGGACAACGATTGGCTGTTGGATCCACACGTTCGGCCAATCAGAGCTCCCCTTGGTTCTGAACCAGCAAGCAGCACGAACTCCTCACCAATCACGCGCGGGCTAGACATTCCAGCTGTAGCAGCGCTTAATTCCGAAAGGTTTTTGTGCGGGATTCAGCCTAGCATTCACACGGTGATTTTCGCTGGATGGGACTCTTTCTGGGACTGTCGCGCCGTTGCAGGAAATTGCTTATAGGAACTATGCGCTTTGGGCTTATGTGAAAATATCCAAACTCATATCAACTCACCAATCAGATACACGTCTCACCTGTTCTCGGAGTAAACTACACAGATCGCGTTGCATCTGATGCTGTTGTCGTTCCATTCTCGAATGCTCTGCAGCCTCGCAAGCCTGTATCAGAGATGCGCGTATACGGATCGACAGATCTTCACGTGCTTTCAACCAGGAGCGTTTGATGCTCATCGCGTGGTCTTTCAA
Source organism: Opisthorchis viverrini (assembly GCF_000715545.1). NCBI lineage: Eukaryota > Metazoa > Platyhelminthes > Trematoda > Opisthorchiida > Opisthorchiidae > Opisthorchis > Opisthorchis viverrini. The sequence goes on from NW_008751787.1 coordinate 98,815, forward strand.
CTGTTTTTCACGTACACGTTGTTCCAACAGACATTCCTGAGGAAGAGTAGAGAACGGTATACACGCATTCAGCAGCCAGTTAACTAAGCATTCAACGATCTCGTCAAGCGACATACCAGTTGTGTGGGCGAGCGATGTTTGAGCAACGTTACCAGAAAGTGTGTTGCCATCTTCTTACGGTTTGCTCCAGCCCTGCGTTGAAATATGTCCCAAAAGAAGTCTACCAACTCCAGTTCTGTAACACTCCATTCGTTCTCATTACTACAAAAGGAAAAAAAATGCCAAAATGATGCCCCGTAAACGCCCTGCATTATAATAATAAACATTCGTAAATTACGCCAACTGTGAACTGGATGCATTCAGGTGTCTGAGTTTGCCACGACACTGTAAGATAACACTGAATAAATGACTCACATGCATATTTGGATCACTCATATTTGTAATCCAGATTATGCTGACGTTGTTGAACTTCGACCAATAAATGTGGAGGAACGGCTGAATAAAGAGGAAGTCTATCGGAAACTGTGACTTCTTACTCAGAAAGATCAATGAGAACATGATGATCATCGCAGATGATGTGTGTTGAGTCTAATTCGACTTTATGATAATTCCCCCATTCATTTGCCTACTCCGCCTACGTACTTTTCATCTCCAGTTGTTTTGCTTATTCCTACCCGCCACTCAACTTGCCGCAGAGGCCATCCTTTCCGATACTTGTGTATTGACATGTGTGTCTGTGTGTGAATGAATTACGAACCCAATTCTTCCTTTTGATATTCGGGATTGTCGAACCTATGCGTCACTCAAAGTTCCGTATCGGGAACCTCAACAATGTGAATCAACCCGTTTAGTTTGCCATCTTTCTTCTTTCAGCATCATAGATACCATTCAGTTGGATTCATTTGAGTCTCCAACCTAAATCCATATTTGTGTGCAAATGACGGTGTTTGTCAACATCTACATGACAAACTGGGTCCACGTACAGCATAAGGTTGTCGAAAACTCGGGTTGTATGCCTACCCGGTGACCTCCAAGAAGGGCAAAACTGTTCATGGGCTGTCGATGATCTCTCAGCAACCTTATGAGTGATGCGTCACAATTAGAAATGATAGTTTATTCACATCACACATAAAAGCCACTCATAACATTTTTAAATTATCTGCTTTTTGTGTGCATTTTATTCTTTTATACTCAAGAAGATATCAAAACAAACAGTCGATCCAATTTACCATGTTTTCGATTTATTTTGGCCCTTGTGCCCCTGCTTCATCACACGCTGACATTTCATTCTCCAAAAAAGTGCAATTCGTGTATTAAACCCCACATCCTCAGGCCACCAACCACGTGGAACGTTGAGGGCCTTTCGACAGTGATACTGAAATGCAGGTCGCTGAGAAAATTCCAAGTTGTACTATCCGACGGCAATTAGACTTAAGCATAGTGGACCATGATTCACGGAGGAGGCATGTTGCATCACCAGTCGTGTGACGTGGTGTAAGCTAATGCAGCGTTACCGTAGAACGGAACCGCCTAAACACTCAGGACAAAAGTATATGACTAGCTTTGGTATTTTGCACTATCACGCAGCCCACCACAGTAGTAAACACCATGATTTCAGGAATACGTCGACCCGCAAACTTTTCGACTTAAAAAATTCACCCATAACATTACGCACGTTATCTTGGGTCAAGCCAAAATATGTACTTTTATCTAAGCTTTTATCAGAGTGAAATCCCATACTAGCGCAAAAACATCACTTTCCTGAAACGCTCATAGAAGGTAAGGGCTTTGCAACCAGTCGCAGAATCGTCCGGCAACACTCAAAATGATCGATCTGGACCACCACGCTGACTCCGATATCCGTGCTGACTGGCTTCAAAATATCATTTTTCCATAAAAACTCCAAGACTAAAAGAGACCGCGGTCCTGGTCATTGAGGAATAAAACGTTTGTACTAAGAAGCTTCCTCAACAAGATCCAAAAGTCCAGAAAATAGGCACACGACAATTGAAGAAAAACACTCCCAAATATTTCATGAATGACACACTTCATCCAATCTGCCATGCCACCAACAAAACAGACTATGTGTAGACGCTGAGAGAGTCGTTCACTTGCGACTGAGCGTTAATTCAGTAAGCAACATCAATCGAAGTTGAATAGAGGAGCATCAGTATATAGATAGTTCACTCCCATTGCGAATCATAAGCAGTGCTCATCACACGAATACCTAGGGTAACTGAAAAACACGACTCTATGAGCCCCGTCACCACTCAGTTATGATCGGTTGATCAACAGTGTGACTAGCTCTCAAGTGTAGAAAGTATGGCGCAACTCACCATCCATCCGCCAAGCTCACGTCATGTAGTCAAATGGTGACTACTGAAGTAGATACCCTTCAAGATATGCAGAATTAGACCTCATCGTTGTACGGCAGTGAAGAATCAGTGTCAACACTGATGTTGCTGTGTTTGGTGATGATGATGATGATGATGATGATGATGATGATGATGATGATGATGATGAGCAATAGCTGTCGTTGACCATCAAGTATTTTTCACAAAACTTATGATTAGTGTGCCTTGTCAATAAAATCTATTGCAATATCTCAAAAATATCTTGCCAAGCGAAATATGGGGCGACCGTTTTGCAGCGTATTCAACCAAGAAATATCACAAGTGAGTTTGTTAGCTGAGATTCATCTCTGTCGTCCATCACCATGAGCTCAATTTTCATATGGGCATATCTTGCCAATCTCGCCATCTATGACTTCGTCATAGATGTATTCAAAAATTTTGTGGCGTGTTCACGATGTACCATTAAAGACGGTGTGCGCCGTTTGCACAGCACGATGCGTTTCACCATCGTTTTCTGTCCGCGTCTGTGCTTCCGTGCGTCCGTTGTTAGGTGACGAATGAGCTCTAAAGAATAGTCATAATTTTCCACTCAGATTGGAAAAGTTCTTCAGCAGATTCAACATCTTTCTACTGCCCACAAACTGTAATTAGGCTGCCATTCAAATGAATACCTTGCAAGGCGTGTAGGCCTTCCATCAGAGAACCCTTCTCGAGGGCAGCTAACAGAGATCAAGTGATATAAACTGCTTGGAATAAGGACAAATGTCACCACATACCGCATAATCATTACTCACGCATGCTATCTGTCATCAGATGGTGCCCGAACGGAGACAAGTTTGGCTGCCAACCATAAATTCACCAAGTTAGAGCCTCTTGAAGTTTCCCGAGGTATGCATTGCTGATCATGTTCCATTGAGACGGAAATGTCGCATGATACCTCTCCGATTTTTAGACAATCGATTCTGCTTTTATAACGATATTTTGGTTGAAAATTCAGACTAACCCCATTTTTAAAACATGTGCACCAACTCTCAGGTAGCAGATTTCAGGTTCTGTTAGAGCGGAGCCACGTCTCAAAGAACAGAACAGCAACGTAGAAACAAGGTTGTTGACATTATTAGGAGCACAGCTTACCGCACCTAGAGTCATTAGATTAAGTACCAAACGCAGTGGTGTGAAAATTTTCATCTGGAGTGGCGTTAATCTGTGCCCATGCTATGTGAACAATCCTGGAGACGTGAATATACACGTAACCAGGGTCAAACACCGGCATGCATCTTTCTTTTCTGGCACGGTTTACTGATTCAAAAGCGCTGCTGTACTCCAAACAGCATTCCGTAAAAACAATTTATGATCATTTTGGCAGTTTCTTGGAATCCGAGAGTTCGTCTTCACTTGAAACTTAAACAGGTCGACGAACATCCCGGATGTGATTAACTTTTTTCAAAAGTGACCTCCAAAGTACAGAGTGCCAAAAATCTTACATCACATTTCTTAGGTAACTAAAAGCATAAACAAAACACGCGTTTCTTCAGACTAGACATAGAAGTTAATGGAAACCAAGGTTAACCTTGCTGCCAGCATTGCCTCAGCTTGTTCACGCAGGACACTTAGCCGGTTGAAGAACAGCGCTTCAATTTGAATATACTCCGATAATAGTTCCGCTCGGAACTCATCGTTTGGCGCCTTCCACGCCCATGCCTCATCTGGAATACCCATTTCTTTCGGATTCAGAGAAAATCGGTTCATGTCATTCCGGTGTGCTAGAAACAAATGGGAAGTGCGACAATGCGAATACGTACCCTCACTCTCCTCAGTGTACTGTTTCTCTTCAAATGCTAATTCATGCTTCAATTGAGTCACAGATTTATGCATGTCTTCGATGAGCTTCCGGACTGAACTAGAGTCAGGTATCGTTTGATTGTCTTTTTTTCTTGTGATCCATACTTTTATGTCATCTCTGCATTGAATCCCCTCTGGCGTTATTAAAAATCACCTTAAAGTCCACAGAGGTTTTACAAGATTCTGTTGGAATTCGCGTTCTTCTTCCTCCAAAATGCGAATTAAATTCGCGGTTTCAGGGTCACTTAAAATCCATCCATAAGTCTGACACCGAATTTGTCCATTAATCTCCCGTTCTTCAGCTCGCAGTTGAATACACTCCTCTTTCCAGATATTAGTTATTACGCGTGCTCTGTCGACAGCCTTTTTCTGTTCTCGCGCCTCGGATAAAGCTATTATCTTTTCTTCGATTGCCTTTGATTTGCTTTTAAAATATTCCGTCATTTTCTGAACTTCCTCACAGTCTACCGCTTTGACATTCCGATACTTTACTCGTGGGTCCATCGAAGTTTATTGTAAACTGGAAGAGAATAGATTGCAATAGCTCTGTTAGAATGATTCATGGGTTAATGTACTAGTCCTGGATTTCAAGCTCTAATAAGAACTATATTGGTAAAGAATAATTTAGTGCGGGATTTTCCAGATCACAAACCGCACACTTATCCATAAGATAAGGAGAAACACCCCTTTCAACTATAACGTCCTTTGGTACCCAGCTTCCGTGCTACTCGAAGAAAGCACAGAGGTGGATATACTGCCTGGTTGCCCAAACCTAGGCAGAATCGTTTGAGATGCCGATGTTGGAATCGAATCAGGGATCTTCCAATCAGAAGGTTCATACCTTGAGCAGTGAGCCATTTCAAGTTAGGGTAGAGGGGAAGAGATCATACATTAAGCTATCTACGGCAATGGATTTGAGATGATTTCCAAATTCTAAATGAGGCAGGTAAGGTTGAGGCGTCAACTCACTTGTGCATTTATAATGCTTTTGGATCACAATGTATAATTTTCGCAACTTACTTGCTGGAATCGTCAAATTCGCGAAATTTCGACTTTTAGTACGAAACTTGACTGTTGACCCCAAGAGTATTCGGGACTATGTGGACTTACGTGCGTTGCGCACTGTTAATGATCTCAAATACAAATGAAATTGCCGTACACTGATTCAACAGAACTTTTGTTCAGTTGCAGGACTAAATCTCTGTTAAAACTCTGCAAGACTCCTCACCTTATCAACAGATCAACAATCGTCTAACCAGCAGCTTATTGCCTAGCTAGTCATAACGTGATTTGTCCCTTAAACACCTTCACAGTAGTGCAGTGATTCAGTGTCATCATAAGAAATATTAGCTTGATGCAACCCACTTGGTCTGTGGTGGTGAGTATGCATCCACAAAAATAACAGAGAAAGGAGTAAAGTTCAACCAGGCAAATCTGTGGTTATATATGTATATGTTATATATATAATCTGTATGTGAATGATAAGAAGGATTACCCCACAAGGTTTGCCTTGAAACGTATTGAGCAAGAAGTATCCTTGTAAGATATAATTCCAAGATACTCTACTGACAGAGCCTGTTTCCTAGAAAGTTCCATTCCACGCCACTAGCATGCAATGTTTTTCCTCCACAGGAAAAGTCAAACTCTGGAACTATTTGAACGCTAAATCGGATTCTGATCATTGAAAATTTTCAAGCCATTCCATCAAAGCGAGAGCATAAGTGGTGAGATGCTAACATTATTTTTAATCACGTCAACCGCATACATAAAACAAACATCTAGATGTCCATTACGTGGCAATTACTATTTGTAAAAACGCATGAGGATATTTAAGCCGTAAAATGACAACTAGCTGAATGTTGTCTCGAAACCCAGCATTGTCGATTGCAAGATAGTCTAAATACCCCCCATGTTTTGAACAAAAGCGACGTGACGAACATCATTTTTTCTGGGATCATGTCATCACTTTAGTACATACTCAACGCTTAAAAAGGAGGGGAAATTCAAATTCGCAGAGAAAAATGGTTACCAAAATGAAAAAAACGTGGAAACACGAAAAATTGTTTAGCCGCTCCTCTATATCGCTGGAAGTGTGAGACAGTTCATAGGGCCACTGAGTGACTTTGCCGGATAATTCGTGTCACGTGAAACATACAGCATAGCCGCTGACCATGGGTCATTAGATTGACCTCAAGCAATCTTCCGATGTTTTAACGCACAACAAAAAACAAGAAACTAGTTTTGGGCTAGGTGCTGCACAAAAGTCATTGACTCGAATAATCCATCCAACTTTGCATCAACGGCTGACTTCACCCGCCTCTCTGAATGTATTCAGGTGCATTTTCAAGCGGCGGTGCCACGTAACAAGCCATGAGTGTATGTATTTTTTGGAAGTTTGATGAACTTAGCCCGCCATCGTCGCTTTGCATTCGGACTATGAAGCCCGATTTAGTGGAACAAACTGTCCTCCTGAACAACACCCGTTTCAAGAAGACTTTCATGAAACAAACAAAGTACGAGTTATCTACACCCTCACCTACATACTTGGTCACTTTGAAATAGGCTAAGTATCACGCATGTTTTGACGGTATTTAACGCTCTTCTTTTAGGGCGCTAATTCATTTAAAAGCTTACTATTATATTAAGAAGGAGATGGCCATTTGACAAGGTACTGAGTGGCCTGCGTTACGGCCTGCGGTGGACACAGTGGCCGAATTCTTAGAGTAACGCAAGTCAAAGTGTGCCCCCACAGAAGGAAATTCAAAGATTCCAAACGTATGCGCATTATCTGCGATGTCGACTTTCCAGGGTGGAATTCACCAACTCATCCCCAAACTTGGCTTGCGACGTTACAGGGTGAGGTAGATAAGCAATTTCTACGACGAGCACGCTAATGGTTTTTGTCAAGATTTTTTGAGGAGACAGCTGGATGAGTAGTTTTTAGCTGTTGCGGTTAACTGAAACAAGGCTCCTTCGTTTATCGTTTTCAGCTATTCTCCCAAGCAATAGACTCCAGATGCACAAGTTTCCATAGCTTTGAGACTGTTTAAGATCAGAATTTTTACAGCGATGTAGCTATCAATGCCAATTATACACACGAGTGGCAGTTCATGCTTTTGGAGACCTGAAAGCTGTGAGTTTTCACGAGGGTTAAATGAGAAATCAAAAGTTTATATTTTTGTGTTCTGACCGCTTTCAGATGTTCTACATCACTTAGGTTCAGTGAAACGTTCGAAAATATTGTCGAGCAGCAACGCCCCATCGGTACCCAAGTGTCATACCACCAGAAGAAAGCACGAGGGTTGCCTCTGCATAGATACAGAGGTCGGGTCCGAACCAGGGACATTCCGGGCAGTAAATTCGCGCTCTAAAAACAACATGCTCAACAAGGTTTGGTAAGTTCCTAGTTGAAGCCTTCCAGACTTAATGTTGTCCTCCGTTCGGCTTCTAAGAAATGGAAAGTTGAAAAAGATTAGATCAAAATTGATCGCCATGGTGGTCCAGCTGAACTATGATTGTGTTACACAGAAGTTACTCAGGTAAACAAGTGATTGACAGAACCGGGCATAACGTGGATAAAATTTTATTTAAGCCAGCTTATCGAAAATGCAGGATTTCTGTGATCAAACATACTACATGACTAGGGCCAATAGCAAAATTGATGCTTAATTAATAATAACCTTGAGGATTTGAAGTTTTGGCTCAGCACCACCAACCAATTAGCATTCAAAAATAAGGAAATGTTTTGCAGCCACAATATTATGTTGCTCAGGCTGTGCCTAAACCAGCTACATCAAGCTACATCTTCAAAATATAGTTTATTGAACCTGCGTCGTGGGCGATTGATTTATCATACAGTTTGCCTATTCCCTTTGTAATCCATATGGTTTAGTTTTACATGGCCCTAGGGCACTCAAAGTTTTCCTTTGCGCAACCTGATTTTCCACGGTGCTACGCCAGTGGTGCTCAGTAGAATTTGAGAACCGTCAAATATGTTCTATTGTAAGCTTAAACTATCTGGAATTAGAAACGGTGCAGTATTGTTCGTGGAAGAGAAAATGGCAAGTCCTGTGCTCTCTTAATTGTGCACTCATTCTTAGGTCTCTCTGTTATCGTGACAGAATCGTAAGGCTACTAAATGTACTCGACTTTAAAGGTGAACGCAGTCGGGCTCTATTAAAAAGAGAGTGAGCTATGAAGTTCTGCGGCCTGAAATAAACTGGTTCAAGATTTTATGAACAGACTTATAGCTGGTTCTCTGCACATTTATTTTAGAGCTGTGCCAATGAGCCGCGGCATGTGAATTACAAACAGCTGGTAAGAATGTACTCTAGCGTACGACGCAAAACTGACGCTTTTTATTGCGGGAATGATCCTAAGAGTTGATAGCTTTCCCAACCTATATTGCTGTTGTGCTTAGTTCACATTTAAAAAGCAAGCAGGCAATTTAATCCTAAGAATGATTCGATAACCCATCGAAACATTCCTGGCTCAAGTGCTTTCGATGAGAATTAAACTGCTCGCAAAGCTTGGCAATTAACTTAAAAGCGCTTTATAATCAAACTCAAAGAAATCATCGATATGCACTGATGATAATTAGCCATCCACAAACCCACTGACGAACTTAACGCCTGTCAAAAGTTTGTGATGATCAGATTAATTCAAACAACATCATTACCACTTGAGGGAACTAAAATACTCTTATTATTTAGCTAGCTTTAAGTACGTGAAAACAACCGTCCTTCACGGAGGACAGTCTTCTTTCGCCTGGAAAAAGTGTGACGATAGGACTTTTCGAGTAATCCTCAAATGTTTTCCAACAGATCAGGGTAAATAGAATCAGCATACTAGTGAGGGGGAATTTTCCCCTGCTCAGTTGCAGCTGGTACTAACCTTGGTTGAATGTTGTTGTACACACTTATTGGCTGATTCAGACGGACTGCCTTGGGGAATTATGGTCTTAAGCGCTTTGGTAATTGATATCATTATCTTCATCTTGGTTGAATATTATTGTACACACTTACTGGCTGATTTAGACGGACTGTCTTGGGGAATTATGGTCTTAGGCGCTTTGGTAATTGATATCATTATCTTCAAGTCGTTTTTACGCAACTTTTGCATGTCAACTGCAAGATCAGCCTTAGTTTCACAAAGCGACTCGGATTTATTGCGGTGTGAACGGCTTGTGCACCTCAAGAACCCACTGATCCATATTGAGGAGCGTAAGTGTGGCACTCGCCTGGCTTCTCATAACAGATCGATCGATCGATCGGTAGATGTCTAAGTGATACGGCCTCATGTTTTTCCAGACTTTGGATTAGGGACAACAATAGCAATTGGTTCTTTAAAAATTAAGGCTGCTCTAACGAAATTAGACTAACCAGCGCTGACTTGAGGTTAAGGTTTTAAGCCAAATTTCTGGATGAAGATTCCGGTTATTTCTGCCCAAAATCATGGCATTTTGTAGGTTTTCAGCTCAAATGCAATCATGATTTAGGCACTTACAAATAATCCCATGCCACATCAGTCGTACCTTTTTGTCACCGGTATGATCGCGTTAGTTGTTGCAGACATCATGGTGTGTAGGCAAGTACAGACTACAGCTGAAGCCTTCCTTCTTCTTCCCTTGCCTACACGTTCTTCTACTTCTCCTTTTCCAGTCGATAGCTTTGTATTTATCCAAAAAATAAACAAATTACCCTCCTTTTGCCGTTAGTTAACATGTCTACGGTTGGCTTGATCATTACCGCTGCTAATATTCTGCAGTCATATTTTCAGCACAGTTGATTTGGTAGTCTTTGAGTTCCTGGGCTTCGAAATCACGTTCAAAGTCAACGACCCATCACTTCTTTTCAATGAGTTTGCGCAACAATGCGTGCCCAAGGATCTCGTTGGCATCATGCGCTATTTGTACTCATACGCCTGGTGGCGTTCGATGCTGTATGGGAGCTCTCCAACAACTTTCCCACAAACAGTGATTTTAAACAAAGATGCTCGTCCCCAGAAGCGTTGTTTGATTTTGCCGTTGAAAAAGTTTTCTTTAAGAAATTCAATGGTCTTCGAAGCCCCAACATTCAGATCTCTTTGATCAGGACATTTGTCAGCCTGGGATGTGCAACTCACAATTTCTTCGTTTTTGAAGAAAAACAAAAAGAAAAATCACTACGAGGAAGGCTGAAAAATTTTATCCAACTCTTGACATACGCTTTAGGCCTACTAATTGTAAAGCCATGCTTCATAAGATACAAACTATGTCTGTGGCCGAGATAATTCAAGGAGTTCAACTGAAAGGTGAAGCAACACAAAAATTGCACCAGCTGTAATGGCAATGAGATATACGAACTTCGTGTGAAAGCACAAACCTTAAATGGAAAGACTACGTTTGCCCATTTGCGCTACTTATGACCAATATAGGCATACGTGTGGGTCCCAAATGAGTTCTTGATCAGGATACAATGCGGGTTATAAGTCCGCGATACTCGGTCTCTTCGGGTACAGAATATGGAATTTCCTCAGATTTCTGACCACAGTACCTCAGAATTATAGCCGAAGTCCGTTGAAGCTGGTTAAATTAAATTTCACCACTTAAAAAGTAGAATATATGTACGCCAAAGGCTTATTCACTTGAAGAGCGCATCTAATACTGTAAAATGGTTTTGTTGGATGATGTTTATTCATTCCCAGTTACCACCTGCTGAGACAAGCACCTTCTTTACGTCTGATTCGGAGTGGCGGAAACCCGGCTTTGTCATAATTTGAAGTGGTTTAATAAACTGAAGAATCTTACGGAATGTTGAGGTGCTTCCTGTTATGTCCGTCTTCAAGGATGCTGTCCACGTTGCATGTTTTGTAATTGTTCGGATACACTAGATGAATTGGTGGCTTATCAATGTCAGTGGCGTTCCTACTTTTGCTTTCTATGCAGATTGTATTGGAAGTAGTTAGGGATGTAAGCACTCCAAGTATTCTTTGGGCGCTAACCTTAAGTCTCTCCTTCTGCCCCGTCATTTTCCTTTTTCCATTATAATCATCATCATCATCATCAACGACAGCATGACATCAGTGCTCAACACCAATGCTTCACTGCCGTACAGCCATGACTTATTTGAAAGCCTTATTGTAAAGAAAAGAATAAAGGTGGATGGGGGAGGGACTTAGTGCTAGCTTAACACAATCATTCCGAGGTGCCTACACCTCCAGACATTCATTCAGACAATCTGGACAGAAACTGACAACAAGAACGCCACTGACATCGGTTGGCAGCCATATCTTGTAGTGTCTCCAACCAGGCACAGTGAGGATCACGCGGTCCCCATCCTGGAAGGCGAGTAGCACCGACAGCACCCAAGCGTTTCGTCATCTCCTTCATACTCCTCTGCCAGGTCATGGGTTGGCCACCTCTCTGTTTACGCCACTCCGAATTGGGTAGAGAAAATAGTACTCTTTTCGGTAAACGATGATTCGGCATGCGTAAAACATGACCCAACCAACGCAGCTTCTGGTGCTGGACACATTCTTCAATGGAAGTACCCGTTACACAACCGAAAACACGCTCTCTAACTGCCTCGTTACGGATTCGCCGACACCAACCCACACGAGCTATGGTTCTCAGAAAACGATTGTCGAACACCTGAAGACGTCTCAGGTCCGCTGCTCGAATAGGCCAAGTCTCACAGCCATACAACAAAACAGCCCGTACTGTAGCTTGATACACACGTCCCTTCAGATTCAGAGATAAACCATTCTGACGCCATAGGTGCCTCAAGTTAGTAAACGCGGCCCGAGCCTTGCAGATTCGAGCATTCACCTCATCTGTC
>NW_008751787.1:110840-128084 GCF_000715545.1 Opisthorchis viverrini
GTCTGATTCGGAGTGGCGGAAACCCGGCGTTGTCATAATTTGAAGTGGTTTAATAAACTGAAGAATTTTACGGAATGTTGAGGTTCTTCCAGTTATGTCCGTCTTCAGAGATGCTGTCCACGTTACATGTTTTGTAATTGTTCGGATACACTAGATGAATTAGTGGCTTATCAGTGTCAGTGGCGTTCCTACTTTTGCTTTCTATGCAGATTGTATTGGAAGTAGTTAGGGATGTAAGCACTCCAAGTATTCTTTGGGCGCTAACCTTAAGTCTCTCCTTCTGCCCCGTCATTTTCCTTTTTCCATTATAATACTTTGTTCAAATAATGGTAGTGAGTATTTAGCAGTACATCACTAGTTTTTCAACCCGGTATTGCTGTTGTTGCTGCAGTTAAAGACATACTGTGGCTTTATCTGTTTCGTAGCACTTAACAGCGGGCTACAACTTGAATAGAGTCCAAATTTGCTCTTCACTGTTTGTCAAGCCATACTTGAAAAAAACGCTAAATGGGTGAACCACGTCTAAATACAGTAAAATCTGATAAGCTTGTTTTATCTAACGGATTAGGTTAGTCACGTGGCTAGCATTAAACGCTAACGGAAAACGAAAAATGCACATAAAGTGGTCATACAGTTTCTACGTAAGCAAAAAAGAGCCTTCGAATTTTTAAACCTTGTGCTCTTGAACATAATAACCAGTCTAATTGCAGATAGCATTATTGCGCCTTAGAAACTATTCCATTAAGAAAATGGAATACAGCGGCAGTAGCCTCTTGTTCCAATATTTGTTCCTTCTCCATACCTGTCTGAAAGATTCAACTATTAATCAATAAACGTATAAATGACGGTAAAAACTAAACAAGAGAATAAAAGAGTTTGTAAAGGACTGTTACTACATGAACTAAGCATTTCATCTAAGTCAATGAATGTTCATACAAAACTGAGAATTTCGAATGCTTTATCGAGCATTATAAGTGGAATTTCTGATTTGTCAGTGATTTTTCTGTTCACAATGTCACTAACTCAGACATTTCAGAAAATCTATAGCCGGGTGTTGCCACCAACCGTGTGGAACAAAATAAATCATGCTGCAAAAGGCTTGTTTGAATTGTCCTAAAGTTTGAAGGTGTACTAGTAACTGGCGTCTTAGTGAATCAAATGCTACCCTAGTATTGTATATGGAATAATTCGTAAACTGTTCTGTAATGTGAAAATATCGATTGAAATATATGCATAGCCACATTCGAAGTAAACCGAAACAAGTTTGGCTCGGAACCACAGTGCAAAATCTGTGGAAAATTTTCGTTTGTATTTAATGAATGAACCTGAGGAACAGCGATTTTGTGTCCCCATCATTAAAGTGCTCAATAAATGAACTTTCCACCTGTGAGCCTTCATAGTAATTTGGGATTGTTATTTATAACTCCGTAATGCATGGTGATCCCTACCGTATCCTTGATGTCACATTCTCATGAGCCCTGTCAGGATGCGACATCTAGTGCTTTAAAATTACGAAAAACAGGCGAACTCCACTTATGAATAATTCCAAGGGGCGACATGCAAATTAGCCAATGAAATTTTTAATCATATAGAAACGGCTCGTTGGTGCACAAGCATGATATCACATAAATGTTCGCTGATTTTGGTTTACACTTTACGACACCACCAGTATAGATCCTTTAAAAAACTAAACCCGTATTAAGCACTCTGAAGGAAAAAAACTAGTTTTTGCACCAATCTGCGGTTTTTAGTCGCGTTTTAGTGGGGAATTGAACGCTACCGATTTCGTGATACCCACAGACTAGAATAGACAACAACTGCTTTGATGAACGTGGCAGTCGTATTCAACCGCTTTCCGAGCGCCCTTTTGTAATGGCTTCTATCGGCACAAGTAAATTCTAGTAATTCTAGTAATTCTAGTGCATTATTTTTTAGGTAAACATAATTTTCAGCCAACCTCAAAGTACAATATGAATATCACTATTGCCACAACCTCGGAAACAAGTTATTGTTAGTTCGTCACATAAAAATTGGACCTGCACGATAAATACCTCAGTTTCGCCTGTATAGTTATACCTATTTGCTGAATGGCGCTTCAGGTATCACTGATTTGTGTTAACAAAACTCCCACCAGATGCATTTAGAGACCGTGTAACGCGCCAGGGATTATATTTAAAAAAGCCTTACACCTTACGCAAAGACGGAGAGAGACTGGAACAAACACTTAAAAACGCTGTTGCAGTGTAGATAAAATCAAATTAAGTTTCCACTTATTATTAACATTCTACGTTGCATTTCATGAATTCTTCTTAGGTCACAAAAATGAAGAAACGAAAGATTGTGGTAATAGTAATATTCCTATTCACTCCATTTAAGCATCGAATGCTTTGTCTTAAGATTATGGTAATAGTAATATTCCTATTCAGTCCATTTAAGCATCGAATGCTTTGTCTTAAACAACACCCTGTACATCAAAACAGCCTGTACTTCCTTGGGTTTTCCGGTGACTTCGGGGACAACACACCAATGTTCCTGTATGGTTTTGTTGATCAATGGACATTCGAAATCAGCCACTGATCTTTTTTTCAGAAAAAAGGAATATGAGTGCACCTTCTCTTTCATTTCCCATTAACAGTGAAGAAAGCAATACTAGTGAGCCCACAGAATGCAATATGCCTTTTAAATACTCGGGGGTTTGACAGTGGGTGAACAACTTATATTTGGCGTAGTTAAACCAAGCCAGTTCCAGGGTTCGCGTCATTTTTTCGTTCAAAATTGCGAGTGACAAGAGAAATAAGAAAGGCTGCGTCCACCAAATTGCAGCTCTTCTGTTGGCTAGGTCATTTTGCGGATTCACGCCGAACACTTCAGAGAGGTTCAACGTCCTAGACGCACACTCAAAAATTCTGTGAAAACGTGGTTCGAAAGAAGAAATTTAGAACGTATTCTTCCAGCATTTGATAGTAATTATTCGCGCCATTGAGATCTTTCAGCGAGGCGCAGTTTTATTAGAAGTTGTTAAAACGAGCTCGGAGTCAACTGTGGGCGCGAAATTCATATTTAATGGCTGTCTGTGGCTTGGAGGACGGTGGGAGCTTTTCCGGAAAAGCCGGTTTCTTAGCGCGTTTTCTTTTATATTAGATTTGGAAATAATCTCAAAACGACTTAGACAGTAATCACCCTTATAACGTCGGCGCAAACTCAAATCGGAATGGCCATTCGCGACCTGGATATGGATAAGTCTTCTATAGTTGCGATAAACGTCCCGCCGATCCCTAGAAATTCGTCATGCCCAGCAAGTTTTTTTATGATGGTCAGCATACGTTATATCTGGCTCAAGGCGTTGGATGAGCTATGGGGCTTGTGGGTAGAACAAGCAGACGCCAAAATAAGGTGGCCACTATTTTTAAGTCTTTGCACAAATTAAGAGGACTGACATGGTCTTGAAGCTAACACATTCATCTGGGACATATTGAAGATATAATGAATTACGGCAATCCATCAGACTGGGTATGGTAGCGCACAAATTAAAAAGGACTGACATGGTCTTGTAGCTAACACACTCATCTGGGACATATTGCAGATATAATGAATTACGGCAATCCATCCGATTGGGTATGGTAGTCGCCGTACCGTCATCGCGACGCCGTGGTTGGGTTCGTGGACAGCCCCGTGCGTGAACACCTTGGATGAGCCGTTTATGGTCGTCATTGTAGTTGGGATGTTCTTGGGCCCATCAAGGGTTCACAGTGGTTCAGATCTGCCATTAAAGCGGGGTAATAAAACGGACACGCCTACATTGGGTGCTCAAAATAGGGAAGTATCTAAAAGGACCGCTAGAAAGCAATTTGATGTAAGTTGGAATGCCTCTCGAAATGACAGTCAATAGTTATCACCATTTCTAACCGCTTCAATGCTTCGACACTGCCTGGTTCAAAAGTGATAATCAAAATTCAGTAATGCGATCGATGCGAACTCCGACTGACACATGTGATTACGAGGGACATGCGTTGGCTAGATTGTGCGCAGCTTGAGTAGCTCAGAGCTTGCAGATACATGACATCAGGGTTATCTGGTGTTTCTGCGTGTTTGTACAATGAGTTGTCCTCAGAATGAAGCTGTTACAGGTCAAAGAAACGCGCGGAGCCCTGGAAAACCAGTTGGCCCTGAGGTGTCATATCACGTGTGTTTGGTGAGTCTCTGTTAGCGTCTCTTGCTCTCCTATCAATGATTATGACAATGATGTCATTTGGTGTGCACTTAGTACCCACAAAGTGTCACATAATCATAATGATATTTATTCCCAACAAATGGATGGCGTACCGTCAGGCGTGATCAGAAGATTACAGTCAGAAATAACGTGAGTTTGTCCGTAGTTGCATGTAATGGGACCAGTGGGAGATAGGGCAAAGTCAAGAGAGGGGAGAGCATAGTTGCGGGTATGCTATCAAACTGGGTACAGCAGTGGCGTGTCATCATTGTACTGAAATAATTCGGTCTCTGGGATGATTTGGCTTGGATGTGCTATTCTGTGAGGAGGAGGAGGAGGAGGATATTTCTGGTTTGCCTAGGATATCCCCAGAGGTTGGACAAAGCTTATATAAAATAGTTTTTAATCCGGTTGGAAGGGTAGTGTGGTGCAGCGTTTCATATACATTCGAAGTTGTATTAGTACGGATGAGGTCAATGCATTAACGTGCAATGCTTGGGTCGAGTTTGCTAATTTAAGCACTCATGGCGTCAATGCGGATTATCCGTGAATATCAAGTGACGTGTGTACCGGGCTGTAGTACGGGCTGTTCTGTTGTACGGATAGACCTGAGCTGTTTGAGAAGAAAAAACCAGTGCGTTTTCAGGCTTTTGCCAACAGCTTTCTCAGAGCTATAGCTCTTGTGGGTCGGTGTCGGCAAATCCGCAAGGCGACTGTTACATAGCGAGTTTTTAGTTGTGCATCGGGGATTTCCATTGTCCTTGCATTCTCAGGCTAGATCATTATCATAATCTGAAACAGTTGGATCGCGTCAGTTTACTAGCTCACTTGTTCGGATATAGTGACAATGATTTCTGAAGTAAATATGTGTTGCAATACTTTGAAATGAACGATGAGTTGGATGAGGCCTAGAAGGGTGCTCCTTGTTAGTTAGATTGCTGCTGTTGTCGAGTATGTGATCTCTACGAGTTTCGATGAGGGAGATCGAGCTGTCAATTTTATTAAATTGCATTGTATCGGTATCAGGGAGCAGAAATCGAGTGAAGTTGGGATTAAGTACTTTAAACGTTCGGATTTGAAATCAAGTACATGCCTACCCGCTTAGGCTGCATCCATTGGTCGACGTTTGAGGACGCCTGTGGCCCTGGGATCCTAGGGCTCAAGTCTACACCACGTGATCTTACGACTAACATCGAATAGTCGATGTACACAAGTCTCCCACGCTATCGCTGATTGGACTAACTGAGCGAGCAGTTTGCCTTTATAAAACCAAGTCTCCAGGTTCAGCGCGGACACCGACCAGTAATTGTGGACAAAGGGATTTACTAAGCACTTGGTGACCTAGCCACCACAAGTTTGCTTAATTATGTGTTTTAAATGATATCGTGGAATTTGTGTACGTGCCGTTATTGATTATAATTTTTTTCAGAATCCCTATCGAGTAAAAAACAGAACTGAATTGACCACACATTATGTTTGTACCGATGCGACCAACAAAGTGGGGGCTGTGCATTTTTCAGGCATGGGGTGTTGGCAGTTATGGATATGATGGACCGACGTTGGTAACTGGATTAATCTACTACTTATAGCTGGGACATTATAGTCAGCCACGGGCATACGCACGGGCCTGACATTTACTATAATCAGCCTCGGCAGGTGACATCGAGCATGGGTATGAATATGACGGGCCGTCGTTTGCCATTGGACTGCGCTACTGGGCACAGTTGGAGCCTCATGCTCAGCGGTGCACATGGACACAGGCCCTGAGTTCACCAAAAGTAGCCAAGGTAGACGATATCGACTGCAGTTAAGAGTATGATGGACCGTCGTTGGGCGTTATATTAAGCCATCACGCATAGATGGAGACTCGTTCTTATCGGCCCGCATAGATACTGGCCTGGTGTTTACTATAGGTAGCAGACAAGCGAGAGCGCGCACAGTTACGGGTATGACGGGCCACCTTTGACAGTTAAATTAGGACACTGCGAATCGCTGATGGTTCGTGACCTTGAAATTTCACTCACTTAAACAGAATGCTACGTGCAACGTCACCGGAAGGTGCAAATTGATTAGACCAACTCCCGTCATAGTCTCAAGTTCGAAACCCTATCTTTTCGGTGAACGTAATTTTGGCGGGCAAATAGGCGGTGACCACAGAGATCCCATTAGGAAATCATGATCTCAAATGGTTTCCAAGCCCGTTCCACCTGTTGACATTCGGTGCTGATTTGGTGCGTCAGTGGAACCGTTGTCGGAGCCATGTAAATACTAGCTTTATGGTTGATCCACTCACACGCATGACACAACCGAACGATTAGACCAAAAGTTATCACGGTGAGGTGGCAAACGTACAGCACCATGAGCATAAACCTGTTAATCTAATCGTAAGGGAAAGAAAGCGAAAACGCGACGACCAACAGACTAAGATCCGAAACCAGGCCCTCTTTATCTGCCTGGGTCTAGTGCTGATAAAACCTTCGTCAGCTTCTGACCCAGTGCACGAAATGGATATGAACAAACTACTTAAATGTACAATATTTTCGGCAACAGTTCGGTTGATTGTCTGTCCCGCAGCCATATTTTCTAATTGATCTGGTCAACTAAAATCTCCCTGCGTCTCTTCTAACCTTCTGATATGATCGTTTGCCCTTCAACCGCGAATCGTTACTCGGTAGCAAAAAACGGGTAAAATTCCATGTGCTCTTCAATACACGGTGAGCCTGCGTTTCTCATTCACTAGGTCCTTCAAAGCAATTTGCCGAAAAGAGTGCGTTTCGACGATTTCTGGCTAACGAACCTTAATAACATCACATATTGGAGGCACCCAAGTCAACTGGATGGACCAGAGTGTCATAAAATTTACCCTTGTTTCTGACTTGGTCTGATTTACAAATGAAAGGCGCAAGTCTAGAACCCCCGGGGGCTGTGCGTGAATTAGGCTCCCGCATCCCATCAGACGCTTGAGTAGTATCATGACTACCGCCAACCAACTGTACCTGTTTACCCTTGGACTTGGTCTGATTTACAAATGAAAGGCGCAAGTCTAGAACCCCCGGGGGCTGTGCGTGAATTAGGCTCCCGCATCCCATCCCATCATTGAGTAGTATCATGACTACCGCCAACCAACTGTACCTGTCCGCCCCAAGTTCAGTGGAGCCCCCGCCGTTTGCATAGGTTGGTTCCTCTGAAAGGGCCCAACCAGCCATAATGTACTTGATGTCAGAGCGTTTTCGGCGTCATTTGTTCACGTATATCCCGCCATTTGTCATCTTACAAATACTCTTACAAATTTTTGAGTGGCCCTGTTTGGAGACTCTTCCGGCTGTATTTAATTTCGGCATTGGTATCACTGAGCACGCTTTGCTAGATGCGGAGATTCTGTAGGAGCTCTAGATACGGGTATGGGTCTTCACTTTTAATTCTCGGGCATTTTTTGTTCGGGCCTCTCCAGACAGTTTGGTGGACGTGCGCATATAAACTGTTGATTCTATCTTAGGGTTTATCGTTCAAAAGTAGTCCGGTCAAAATCAAATTGGTGAGCCTTATTATACTGCGAGGGTTGCTCGTCCTGAAGCTCAGGCTAGTTGATATGTTTGCTCTACTGCAATAGCCTTAACTTACATGAAATGAAATAAAAAACGAATGTTTGCGGAAACTGCAGCTTAAAAACTGGTAGCACAAAGGCTGATGAACATCTCGGCGATCGTCCTGCTGTCCGTGGATTAGATTTCCGGGACAAACACCCTCCTTGAAGACCCTAGTCGTTCTTCTGTCCTGGTCCCAGTGTATAGTACTAGTATCCCAGCCGACTTGCAATGATGAGCTGCACACTTATTATTATTAATACCATAATTCTGCGTGGGATCCCTCGATGTTGTTTACAGCCGAGGAGAAATAGAGATGCTATTTACGCCTCCTCTCTTCGTCCTTTGCATGACATTTCAACTTCTTTTCCACCCCACCACCTTGTAGGCCCTGGAACACCCACTCCATTGGCATTCCGCCGGCTTTGATCAAATAAATCTGCAAAGCGTCAGCAGTGGCGGCATCAGGCATCTCGAAATCAGTCTTTAATCCCAGAAACCCGGTCAGTCGGATAGCCTTTAGTATTTGCGCTTTAAAGTAGGCACATTAGGGTGCTGCCCTTTCTCTCATACCTAAACCCTACTTGATATTGGTTCACTTGGTCAGATAGAAACCGGAATTCGAGATTCAAACAAACTGGTTGAGCTGCTAGTCGCACTCTTACCTGCCGCCTACCAATGGCGATGAGGGGGTTGGATAAGCCGGGAACGCCACCGGCTGAAGTCACTAGACGCAACGATTCTAGCTTGTTTGGGTATCCCTTAATGATCATATATTTGTATTCTTTCCGGCAGCTCTTAAGTGTATTTAAATCTAGAATGTCAATAGTGACCGTTTGTTGCGTCTAATGATGCGCAAAATGCCGGATCTCGGATAAACTCAAAAGCGATTTTCATGATGCTTTCAGCACTTCTTTAACGCCGATAAGAGCTATTACTTCGTTTTGGAGGCCAGGGATCTGAATGCGCTTAGTTTATCTGAAAATAAACTGGACGGGTTTTCTGGATTATACCCTATGCCTACGGAAAATGGTTAGAAAGCGCTTTTGCGTGTGCTAACCACAGTCTGTTTGCATGCTGTGCTAACTTGCAAAATGACTGAAGTCGCCCGACGCATTTTGGTCTATTCGATCACTCGACACCAAGAAGAGTGGTAGAAAAGCTTTGATTTCATAAAAACGTTTCCATATATGCAAATAGGGTTCAGTCATGCAAACTATTAGAGGTTCGGCCAAAGTAAAACTTTTCGATGAATGTGAAGTCCGGTGAACACGAGGTCAGGGAATTCGAGGGGAACCAGAAAGCCGAAATGCCTGAAGATCATTTCAAATTATCCCAACGGCCGGCCGCATGAACGGCTTGTAAGTGAAACCTTCGAAGACAAATAAGACGGGACCAACACTAGAAGACAGCCTATCAACAAATACGTCTCCGTTCCCCGCCATGTGACAGCCAATTCCCATAATTATTTCCCTTGATCCAAGAAAGTGAAAACCGTCTTGTTTTGGTGAATCATCTCCATAACTATTAGGAGAACCGGCTCAAAACGTAACGGGACTACATAACCGCCAAAGAAATAACCGTTTGTTCGTTAAGACAGATTTCATCGGTTGTACCTTCACACGCACTTGACAGATGCGTGTGTAACTCCTACGGTATCCGAGCAGAAGTATCTGTGGAGATTTGTTAATTATGTGCATTATCATCTTTGAAATAAATCC
The DNA here is from genome assembly GCF_000715545.1 of Opisthorchis viverrini. NCBI lineage: Eukaryota > Metazoa > Platyhelminthes > Trematoda > Opisthorchiida > Opisthorchiidae > Opisthorchis > Opisthorchis viverrini. Next base: position 120,356 of record NW_008751787.1, read on the forward strand.
GCGCTATCCCAAATCGCATTTCTTGGTCGTTTTTTGTGAAGTAGCACACGTCACTCAAGCTTAAAGTGCAGATAGCCGTAGTTCCATTTTCAGGAAGAAGGACGCCTTGAACGCTGGACAGCGGTACCGATGGCCACTAGCTCACAATCATTTGGATCCTACAACCAAATCGGAACGCTGAACAGTGGAACTGGGTTAGCTGCGGCATCAAAAGGTTAATACTGCATATTTTTTTACAGTACCACCGAGTTCGATATAAAAGTACTTTCTGCTCGTGGTCTTTAAGGATGGTGTTCACGTCATTTTTCAGAGCTTGTCTGATACATTTACGTGAATTTGGGAAAGGGTACCGTCTCATACGACCAGGAAGGACTGGTAATAGCCCCAAATTTCAAAGTAGGAGGTGTTTTACGTGTGATGATTGAAGGAGTCTCGGTTTTACCTCAGTCATAACAAGAATCTTGACTCCACTTATTCTTCGACTCTGTGGTGGCTCAGAGAGTATCGATTCAAATGCGGTAAACGGAAAGCCGGCTTGGTAGAAGCGCCTGGAAAGAATTTTTTCATCACTTATTGTAGGAGCAATAACGTGCGTATAGGCAATCTACAATTTCAACGTTCTTGTGTTCCCGAGGTTCGTTTGGCCAGGTTAATTGGCCCGTCACATTGAGGCACTTGTCTAACCAATAGTACCGTAAACGTTTGTAGGCATATTATATTCATGGTAACTTCGAGCCGCCTGACGTGAGGGCATGTGTGAAGCCCACCAAGTACGTTCTACAAAAAGTAATGACCAGTAGTTTTGCTCTTTTTATCCATTCCCATTTAGTCTCACAATGAATGAGATAATGGAGAGAATTTTCGAAGGTCTCCGAAAGCCTGATATTCAAAGAGCTGATATTGAAATCTTGTCGGTCCGGAATCTAAAAATGACATCAATCTCCTCTTTAAAGAGGAGAGAAACTCCCAGGTATTTTCGGACACGCTTTGCACCCAACAATGCCAGGTAATATTTCGTGAAGTGCATTCACGAAGCAGGTCAATAGCAGTTTATGATAGGGAACTGGAATTTATGCAAAATTGAACGCACCCCGAAAAATGTGTGTTCCACCGTGAACACACAGGTTTATTTAAGGCAGCTTACCACACCGTAAGACAAAACATACACGGTAACTTGAACACAGGGTGATAAAGAAGAACTGTTTAAACAAAGCTGGCTGCCAGAACATGCTTTAACATTTCACTTATTTGCTCCTATTTGTAGACTGTGGAACTCAATGAAATCGCTCTAGAAGCACTGGTGTTGAGAGTGACTACTCTTAGGCAAATTCGTTACAGACAACCGTCGCTCCTTAAAAGGCTAATTTTCTCCGAACGGCAATGTACAACTTCCTTTCTACTCTAAAACACGCGATTTCGGGTGCAAACTGATGTGACAGCTGGCTACTTACCAAGGGAGTAAACAGATTATGGCACAGAAGTGCCGTCACGATGCCAGTATGGTTTGATTCAGCGAGTGGATTCAGGAGGCCAGGGTGGAGAGCGCGCAATATAAACTTCATGATTAAGGTAAAGAGCGTGCAAGGGCGGGCTCAGAGCCAATAGTATGACTAACTGAGCAACTGTCAGCGGAACAGAAAGGAAAGAAATTGTATTGTCGTCATGCCTCCATGCTCTGATACGAGGGGTGAATGGATAAGACCGAGAAGTAACGCTGCGAACATAGTTTTTAGGTGTATACCTGGCCTGCATGGGGTTAATCTTGGGGGGCACTATGTTCACACTTTGACGATCCATGATATTGTAGAAGGATTAGGAGAAAATTCGGAGAAGAATTAACTGTTTATTCGGAGGAAACTGGGAAGTGCTGGTTAGAATGTATTGGTATAATGGTCATACATTAAATAGCACGCAAGGTAGTATGATGTCAGGCCGTCAAAAATACAGATGAACAATACGTTGGTAAATTGCAAGTGAAGTACGATCCGGTAGGAAAGGGCAAGCCTGACCAGGTAGGCGAAAAGGACATCACTCTAGTGGAAAATGAGGTGTCTTGGGATAGTACCGGGAAACCGTGTAGAAGCGATGCTTTGATTCTCCGAACATTTGAGGTCAGTGCACGTAGCCCGCTAATTATTAGTTCAGTGGCTCAAAAATTTATGTAGTTCTGTTTGCGTGCTGAAGCCAGAACCACAAAATGGCATAATATGTGGAAGGAAGGGCCTCAAAGTAAGGGCCAGTACCGTTCCACAAAGAAGCGTAGGATGAAATTGTAAGTTGCCATCAAGAAGGGTAATCCAGATTTGTCCTCTAAGCCAGGATGAATGTGCTGTAAGGACATGAGTAACCAGTCTCAACTTTATCAAACACCGGCACGGCGGCGTGAGAAATGGATGGATGTCACTCTACGCTGCGAGAGGGTGGCACTATTCACTGTGAGAGAACATGGGAAGATATGAACAAATTTTAGCTCTGGCGCTTGACAGAAGATGGTCATCGGTTACGCAATCATGATTATATGAACCCTACAGAAATTTCTTATTTGCATCTTAGGTGCTCGCGTTTCCTTGCCGATCAACCTTGTGTACAACACGGGGCCATCTGCTGCCACGGTGTCTTCCGAAGATGCAGAAGTTGACAAAATGCCGTTCACCACATCTCCAGCGTGCCGAAGATAATTTTTTGTCGCAAATCTGCGAAGCACTCTGTTGAGCCATGAGAACAGCAGTGCAGGGATCTTTTCTTGAACCATGGTGGTACCAAGCGTAGAATTTACAAGGCGCTGACATTCGGACGTAATATCTTCCCCAAGAAAAAGTTCTCATACAAATGCGCAATTGATGACTCAAGAAAACTGCGCGGCTCAGGTGGTGGCCAAAACGACTGACCATTTATAAGTTTACCGCTCATTCCCGCAATATACCAGGAGCATTTACGCCTCGGGATAGAAGTCCGTCCGCAGCTGCAAGGTTTTACATGTCCGCCAAGCCGCTGCAAGCACTGTTGCGTTAAGCGTCATAATCTGTCATGCAGACGACATTTGCCTACCCTTATACGAAAATTTCTATCCACTGGGGCTATACCAAGCTCTATTTTAGCCAAACCGATTATTTGTTGGTGATTTCAGTCCGCCAGAGATCTCCAAGCAATGTTCATCGATTAACGTTTAATCAATCACTGGACTTTGCCCTTGTCGACGGTCATCTATGGGCAACTGCTGCGGTTTGCCAGAAACTCCCTGATAGCGGCTTTCTTATCGTTACTTGCAGCCGGGCGAGTATTCAGCCCTTTCCTACCCCTCCCTCACTAAGCTCGTTTATTCTTTCTCCCGGCTCCCTTGAAGTCTTTTCGATCTCGTTGCGCCGCGAGACTTGGAACGATTACCCTCTCCCTCGTAACACTCAAAGCGTCACCAACATTGTAAAGGCCGTGTACCACTTTCCTTATATCTAGCTGCTCTCACATGAGCTCCCTGTGCTTTTGGTTATCGTTCGGCCAGACGACTATCCGTTCTAGGCCATAGAGTAAGGAAATATCGTAGGCGTTCCAGTGAAACCTATAACTTCTCCATCCTAATTCTAATTAACAAATTAGGAATTGAGATTTATCGTTACAACAACTTCGTTGGCTTTTTACGTGATAGGCGTGTCCCGTTGGTTATACCGTCTTCCTAGTTGTGTTGCTGCTCGCTGCGTTCGGGTTGCAATGGCCCGGTCTTGTCTCATTCGGTACGCTACCCACAAGTTAGGAAAATTAATAATTGTATTTAGATTTAGCATGGGCTTCCGCAGTATCACCCGGATCTAGGCTGAGTTTCCTATGCTTCGGGTGCAACTTTCCGGCCCATCAGTTAGAGTTTTGAAAGCGGGTAGACCTAGGGTTTGAGCGTTAATAAACATTGTTTTGCAATCACCGGTCCATTGACCGCAGCAAACCCCGCAAGGTTCCCTCAGGAACCACACGCCAAGAAAATATACGGGCCGGTGTTTCAGTTCAATTGTACGCTGGAAAGCTGGCGTTTCCTGGCAAATCATCATCGCACACTGGCTGTTGCGCTCACGACACTCAAGCCAAAACTTCGTAGTTTGTCCGTAGTTTGTCCAAGACTTCCTATCCTCCACTACTCCATTACTTGTCATATTACATTCCCATTGCCAGAAACCCGGCCGCGACGAACAATGCGCGCTGATTCTGAGGCAGCTCCAGCCGACGAGTCATCCAGGGCAGGAATTGGGCACTAAATCTTATGCCAATGAATCCACAGACCAAGAACTAAGGTACAAAGGCCTTGGGAGTGCACCCTGGAAAGAACCATATTTGTCTGCCCTTGCGGAAAGAACATACACCTTCTGAGTATGCACCAAATTACTTATATACTCCCAACTAACTAACTAAATCCGACAACTGTGGTTCGGACGGTTGTTTTAATCGATCAAGGCTGACGGTGACCGTGGCAAGTTTTTGAGGATTTTTGAAGTAGTCGGTTAGGATGATAAAAGGTAACTCTCACGAATTTACCACGTTCAGTTATAATCCACCCATCAGACACTTTCCGATGCATGTCCCTCAACGGAGACAACATTCGCTTTCGCCCGCCGAGCCAAACTCGTACTCACATAGGGGCGATAAATGTGGATTTCTATCAGGCTTGTCTGACACATCCAAAATACCCCCAAGTCCACTTTTTCCGAATTCATGTTCCCCGCGATCTTAAATAAGAGACTTTAACTTGACAGTCGGGCAGATTTTATATTCAAAACCTCAAACATTTCTCGTTGTTTCGCTTCATACAAACTTCACTCGCACAATACCCCACTTATGACTTTAGAGTTAAACCTGGTCGCTGGATGTCACTTAAGTTATCGCTGATTTGTGTCGAAAACACTCGCATAGTGTCCACACAGAAGCCGTGTAAGCAACCAGAGTTTCTATATAAAAATCGTCGTACCTCGGTTAAATTATTGATGAAATTAGAGTAGGCACATAAAAGCACTGTTGCAGTGTGCACGAATCAATATAAGGTCAAGTTTTCTCGCGATATCTTAAAGAGTTTTCCACGAAGCCCTTACCGATCAAACAAATAAAAAATGAGAGACATCATTGCACAGTTGATGATACCAATAATATAATGCAGAAGGTATATGCACCGATAAAGTTTTCTACTATGGTTTAAGGTGGTGAGTTGCAACACGTATAAAGATAAGTTCAATGTGACATGGGAGCAAGTCAGAAGGCGAACTTATCTCTTGTGAGAGTCTCCAGCTGAAAGTCCGGACGGTAAGAACGTGTTTTCTCCGCAGTGTAGCCGCTACGCGTGTTCCGTAATTGTCCGTGCACTTGTGGAGTGTGGGTGACTTCCCGCTCCCTGTGCACGCGCAAGTCTGTGTGTGTTAACTGTGTTCGGTTTACCTATATGTAGGTCCGTTTGCGTGTACGTGGGTGTGTCGGCAGAAGAGTTGTTGACGGTACAGAAAATCAATTTCAGATGAGTCACCTTTGTGTGACGTGATTTGTAAGTGTAGTAAAAAGACAAGTCTCATGATATGAACAGTCAAGCATGTAGGTAAATGAATAGCTATAGAGTTTTGTCATGTACAATCGTTAATCCGGAAAGTTACCAATATTTTGGTCCATTTTCGCCTTTATTGTTGGACTGTGTAGTAGTTGTCCATTTTATCGATATATTTGCTGTTGCGTTTCGCATGTTTTCTGGTTAAATTACATTCGGTTTTTGCTCTCGTCTTAATTCTCTCTGTTATTCTTAGTACCGTGTTACAGTTTCTTCTACCATTTTCCCTTCGATGCTGAATCGAATCCACATCTTACAGGCTCCGTCACTAAAGATCTCTTGGTTCTCAAATCCGACAACTAAAATACCTGCCGTTCTGATGACCCACAACGTTTAACGTTAGAACTCATAGTTTCCCAGACGGAACCCTGCAGATTAACTGCCGTTATATCTCCAGCGAAGTGAATCACGAATATGCGGGCATTCAGCGGCGCTGTGGTCAATACACAAGCGAAAAGATTGCCAGAATTCAGGCGAAAGACAAAGAGACGATGAAACTAGCGTTGTTCCTCAGTTTCGCAGCGTTAATCAACGCGTTGCTTGAGCATACCACATGCGACGACAAAAATAGTTGCTATACGAAACTGTTTTACCAACTTGAACATCTGGGTTCATGTGCTCATCGGCGATCGTGAGAATTATCAATGGAGCGGTCAAATCACTTTTGAAAAATGAGCGGGTTAGGGCCAATAGCTCGCGCAGACGTCTGTAGACTAACCAGTAGAATTTAAACATTTCAGAGCTCTCTTCTCCAGTTTATAGCAAGAGGTCAACAACTATATCTGTGACTGACCTATGAACACGTTCAGCACGGTAATACTCATAATCTAACCCGGTAATAATGATCTAATACAGTAGCTTTCTGAAGTTACGCATGTGGAATTTTAAGGCAAAGGGGTGCGGTCATAAAGATACCTTTTCCGAGCTTCTTGGCTTTGTACTCTGTGTATGCAGTCTCCTTTTGATAGAGTGAGAAGCACGAATTGAATGTCAGCCAGATAAACTTTTTGTAACCAGTATGGATAATTCCTGATGTCTCTGAGCACAGTGTATCACGAATTCGCTTTCAAAACTTGTCTTGGAAGACGTGTATGTATCGGTAAGAGGTATGTTTCATTCTAGCTCCGGCGTTTTGCTGAATCAATAACCATTTGAAGTTCACTGTGAAAGTCAAAAATTTAATGTCAGCAGCGAAACAAGTGATTTCTCACGTCATAAGGCTTTAGTGGAAAGTAACATAGATTATAAATAGTAGTTGCTACGGAAAAAAGAACGCATTAAGGCTTCTAATATCACCGGCTAGGAAGAGGAGTTACTCCAAGTTTGGTGAAAATGTTTGGCCGGAAGAACTGTCTTTAATCCTATGAAACATTACGCCTGAATGTTAGAAATGGCAACAAAATTAGTTAAAACATTTGCACCGCCACCAAAATGCGTTTGTCTTCATGTACTGGGAAGTTACTAGCGTGAATAAGTTTTTAAAGTCAAACTTGAACATGGCTCTAGAATCTATTATTGTTAAGATAAGGATAGAACAAAGTAACTACGAACNAACTTTTTGTAACCAGTATGGATAATTCCCGATGGCTCTGAGCACAGTGTATCATGAATTCGCTTTCAAAACTTATCTTGGACGACGTGTATGTATCGGTAAAAGGTATGTTTCATTCTAGCTCCGGCGTTTTGCTGAATCAGTAACTATTTGGAGTTCACTGTGAAAGTCAAAAATTTAATGTCAGCAGCGAAACAAGTGGTTTCTCACGTCATAAGGCTTTAGTGGAAAGTAACATAGATTATAAATAGTAGTTGCTACGGAAAAAAGAACGCATCAAGGCTTCTAATGTCACCGGATAGGAAGAGGAGCTACTCCAGGTTTGGTCAAAAATGTTTGGCCGGAAAAAATGTCTTTAATCCTGTGAAGCATTGCGCCTGAATGTTAGAAATGGCAACAAAATTAGTTAAAACATTTGCACCGCCACCAGAATGCGTTTGTCTTTATGTATTGGAAAGTTACCCGCGTGAATAAGTTTTTAAAGTCAAACCTGAACATGGCTCTAGAATCTGTTATTGTTAAGATAAGGATAGAACAAAGTAACTAAGATCTTTATCGTATCGGCCAAAGTCATTGTTGCTGTGGAGGCAACGACAGTAGAAAGCATC
>NW_008751787.1:132284-133574 GCF_000715545.1 Opisthorchis viverrini
ATTGGAGATTCAGGATATACTAAATTTCTGATCGAATATGCACCTCCTTGCCAACGAAATGTAGGAAATATTCAGTGAGTTTCTTATCATCCATATCAGATTTTGTCTGGCACCATATATCGAACCGTTCCAAAGAATCCTCTACTTCACGCGCAGTTGAATTAACATCTAATGGTTTCATTTCGGCAGGCATGATGAATCGTTCCAATCGCGACGCCAAAATGTGGGAATTGAGCTTCGTACGTATATCGGTATAACCAGGCGAACTAGAAATCCAGAATTCAACGAAGCGTAACAATGTGACTCCAGAAGTCCAATAAGTTATACTTGAGATATGTTCAAATGATGTCAGCGCAATAGATGGTCTACCAGCCATCTTTGATATAATTTGTGTAGTGCCAGATATATTCCCATAAAAAAATCTGGGAAACTCTTCTAGAACTGAGCATTTTGCGCAAATGGTTTGCCACATCTCAGAATATGCGTCACTTTCATCATTAAAAGGTGAAACAACCACAACTATAGCAACATGTAAATCCGTGTCGTCGGCTGTTATATGGTCGACCATAGGAGAACCGCGTCCAAAAGTTGGTGTTCCAGTTGAGGTTGATGTGGCAGACATCCTGATGGTAGTATGATGGGTGTCGCCATTTCCTACCTGGGTTTTCTGAGAACAAACTTAGGCTGGTTCTGTCGCCGGAAACCAGGTTAGTGAGCACTTTTTTCCCAACGTTTTTAAGTTGTCGTGAACAGTTTAGGAATTAGTCTTGTCTATTGAATTCCGCTAACGGTTGTTATTTTTGGGAGGTTGACACAAGCAGCGTGCTTACACAAATCGTCAAAATACTCGCATTCTGCAGACGATTTGCATCTTGGATGGATTTTGTGTGCATTAGGACACATAAAAACATAAGGAATTTTAATACCACATATCCGGCTAAGGACGTCTGTTATAGAATGGCTGACGTGCAACGTATGTGCCCCGTGATCCAAATTTATCAAAATCTGTATTAATCCCGCATCGTTCGAAGAACAAATTTTAAGCAATGCTACAGATGACTCAAGCCCTAGAGCATTCCGGTTTAGGTGTCAATTTGCTACTAAAAGTTCAAGACCTGCTTCCAACACTCTGCTCCTCCTCTGCTCTTAAATTAGTAACGTTAAATAAAGTCGTCATGCTGTCCATAACTCCACCAGATATCATTGAGAAACTAGAACTATCAAAGCGGTAATGAAGCCATTCACGAGGGAGTTTGGTCTTAATTCTCACTCTAACTACGGGTGGACTAA
>NW_008751787.1:133626-134737 GCF_000715545.1 Opisthorchis viverrini
TCCAGCCTCAGAATTTTATTGCGTCAACAAGACTCTTATTTTAAAGTGGGCTGCACAGAGCACACAGTGTGTGCAATATGCAATTACCTATCCTACATTAAGGATTCCAGGAGTGGCCACTGCATGCGAAATTCATTTAAACGTTCTCTACGTTTGACCATCGTTTTTTCAGAATATTGCGCGAGTCGGGTGCAAACATAAATCTGTAACGCTGAGGTACGCCGGGTGGTTTTCTGAAAACTTCTTCCTTCATTGTTAGCTCAGGTGTGCTCAATCTGCAAGTTGTAGGGTTTAGGCCATATTTTCTGTGTGGTACTTATCACCGTTGTCATCGAAAGCATGATATCATTGTTCGACACCGATATGCCACCGCCAATTATTGGTTTCCTCATCCCGAAACCTCTATGCGTGGAGACGGTTGTCACCAGCACGACTGAGTTGATTGGTAAGACGATTTCTGTTTTGTTTCCAAGCCACGGATTCACTGTTTATTGACCGATCCCATCCAACACAAGGCTGGGCGAAGGAAGCAATAGGAGGCAAGCTGTCATTGGCATAGAAAGCTCACCGCCTTTTCAACATCTTTCGAAGGAGAAGAGATCTTTCAGAAAATCTCCCGACTTATTTCAGCAGTACTAAAATGATGTTCACACCAGACAAATGCTGGGCTTTAAAGGAACCAATCGTCAAACACAGAGAGCCTTTGAATGTATTCGACGTCACATAATCATCATCATCATCGACAGCATGACATCAGTGTTCAACACCGATGCTCCACTGCCGTACAACCATGATTTATTTGAAAGCCTTATAGTGAGGAAACAAGTAAAGGTGGATGGGGAAGGGACTTATAGCTAGCTCACCACAATCATTCTGAGGTGCCTACACCTCCAGACATTCACCCATGCGATCTGGATAGAAACTGACAACAAGAACGCCACTGACGTCGGTTCGCAGCCATATCTTGTAGTGTCTCCAACCAGGCACAGTGAGAATCACGCGGTCCCCATCCTGGAAGGCGAGTAGCACCGACAGCACCCAAGCGTTTCGTGATCTCCTTCATACTCCTCTGCCAACTCAAGGGTTGGCCACCTCTCTGTTTACGCCACTC
>NW_008751787.1:136448-184118 GCF_000715545.1 Opisthorchis viverrini
GGTGTTTGGCGGGGAATGCAAATGCATTACCATTTCTACGGAACAAGTCGCCACATGTTCCAACCCCCAACCTGGAAGGCCAGGAGACTGTGTTCATCAGACCTCTAACTATTGACCAACCTGGTATGAGAGACTCTCTAAGTGTCGCGGGACATTCTCCAAGCTCGCTCAATGGATCGCTGAGGTGCGCAAACCGTCACACCACGGTAAGGCCCAGTCTCTTCGTGACGGAGGTCTTCCACGCGCGTTAAATATTCACGGTAAGGCCCAGTCTCTTCGTGACGGAGGTCTTCCACGCGCATCAGTTAAATATTTGATCCATCAAAAAAGCTAGATCGGACCACAGCATTGTGCAATTTACCCTTGATAGTCAAATTGTCTCATCTGCACCATAAATTTTGTTGGCTGAAAAACTGTTCTGCTCTTCCTAATTATGGGAGTAATTTTATCTTTCACCAGATCTCATGAAGGTGTCAGGTAGATAAACTTATCTGCTGCATCATTCAGTTCACCTGCACTTACTTTTGAGTTTTAACACACCTGCCGTCATCTTGCAGCACCAGTTTGCACGTTACGGGTGTGAAGTATATAAAAAACTGTGCAACAGAAAATTTTGAGCTATGCAACTTAGCTCGCAATTCTAATGGATCTGGTCCAACTACAGCAATATTATCGGTGTACTTAATTTCCGTGAGCAAACGTCCTGGGATTAGTTTGATACCTGAAGTGTTGGAGACAGATATGAAAGAATCAAGAAGAATATCTATTACGAAGTTGAAGGGGAAGAGCGAAAGAGAACGTTTTTGCCTGTCACTACTGGTTATGATGGACTCATGGGGAAATTCGCCTAAAGCCACCACGAGTCCATTGAATAGGGCATGTAAAGTTTTTTAAGGGACAAGAACTTAAAAGGAACACGCCTCGTCACCCGACACTGTCAGCTTCTCTGAATAACAAAAAACAGAAAGGCAAGTTTAAGGTCAATGAACAGAAACCGTTATAATACGTCTGAAAGAGCGGTGCAGTTTATTTACTTGCCACGATGAAACCCATGCCATGGCGAAATCCTGCCAGATCCCCGCGAATATAACTACCTCGATCGTGGATCAACTTGATTGGTGTAATGCCATAGAACACCTTGGTAGATGCAGGCGCTAGGCTTGTTACAAGTCTAGGTTTTTACATGATGTTCCTGAACCTTTTTCGAATATGGAAGTCACCGCCGATGCATTCTGTGTGGTTAGAGATTTTTCCTCATTTTAGACGTTTCGGAATAGAGTCGGTGGATTAGCCCCGACAGACTTGCCAATTTTTTTGAAGAGCGTATAGTGAAAACATTCTGGCACAGATTCTCTCTTTTACCGAAGCAATGTACTTACATACTAGACTTTAATCAACGATGTAAGGCCGGTGTTTATGTCCCGCTTGGTTTAAGTACTTCCTTCCAGATGGTCAGCTGATGAGGTCCACACGAACTAGTCTCTTATATCAAGATAAACCAAGCGTTTTTGTGAAAAGTTGGACCAGAGTATGACTGATCAGATAACTCTACTGGGTCAATAAGAAATAACACTTTAATTAGAGTTCTGCGTAGATCGGATTTACCATAACTGTATGAGTGAGCAACTTCATTTTTAGTAGTTTTACGGTACACAAAAGGGGGCATTTTGGAAACTCGTTTTTCAGATGCCAAAAAGGTCAATTCTTGTGCTGAAAACCTATTGTTTAGATGTTTGACGCTCTGCCTCTAAGACACTTTTGAGGGTGTAAAATTTTTGGAGTTGACAGTTTGTCCTGATCAGGTCCTCCTGCTATATAGACGGCGTTTCAGTAAACCATGCAGGTGCTTGTAAGTTAGACTAGTGAAACCTGACAAGAATTTCTTGAAAATGGTTTTTCACCTTTCTTCATGGATGTAACGCACTGCATCTATAAACTAACATCCGAATTTCTTTCATCACTGAGAGACTAAATTCCCCAGGTCTTTGATACTATTTAAGTAACTTTCGTTGCCCCCTTTTAATAAATCTCATGGAATTTCTCCAGTAAGAAATAGCATAACGTGGTTTACCAACTCCAAACTATAACGTAAAACCACTATTAGTTTTTATGTGCCATAACTCAACAGATTTTTGTGAGAAAAAGTTATAAAAGCACAACTGGTTGCTTAGTTCTGTCTTAAACTTCCGTATACATACTGCTTAGTTCCGTGTCAAATGCGGTATAGTTACTTTCTCGCTCCTTGTTCTTTGAACAGCAGCTTTGAACTACTAAAGCCTTCAGTGATGCCCTAATAAAGTGATAATGCTGCTATTATTATTATTATTCTGTTATTCTTATTATTCTTTTTTTTCTGTTATTCTTTTCATCGTTTCGCCTAACCGCTCCCATGAACCTCTTAACACTAATGCACCGTTACCACGAGCCGGCTTAGCTTGTCGTCTGTGATTTTCAATGTTCAAATTTGTTTCGATAAGCCTTACTACTCTAAACTACTCCAGCTGCTACGGCTCTTTTCGATGAACATAGTCACCACTGTTTCTTGACCATATTTACTTTAAAGGTCCCTTTATCATGAAATAAATAAATAAATCTAGAGAGTGAGGGGCGATTACTGTCCTGCTGGAAACATTCTGAGACACCAACATGCACAGGTAGTGATTTAGATAATTTGAGTATAAAGTAGCAAGGTCTGGACATACGTAATACAGTACTAGAATATAAGCATGCTATTGCAAATTCTGGAACCAGACACCTTCGATTGAAGCCCTTATTGCAAGAGAGAATAACTATTTTTCTGATTGGCCCCTGTCACGTTCGTTAGCTATAGCTTATGTGAGCCAGTTTCCAGAAGTTGATTAAGGATGGCTTGTTACTCTAATCAGGCACATCTCACTGCCATATAACGAAAACGCCTTCAATGTAGTTTGATGTATTTTAGTTCAAGCTTTATCGCTTTGGGGAAACGCGATCTGATTCTTGCGGATTTGAACAGTAACCCCACCTGTTACACTTCGGAATTATTTTAGCAGAATAGCATGATGTCCCTTCGGTTTCACTTGTAGTTCTGAGAAGGTTATAAAACTACTAAGGTTGCCGGTATTGTTACATTTGTATGTCAGTAAACAAAAACAACAGTAAACAGTTATAAAACAAGTACTTGGTTGTTCAGCGGAGGAGAATGTGTCCGGCGCCAAAAGCGACGGTGGTTTGGTCATGCATTTCGCATGCCGACTCATCGTTTACTAAACAAGGTACTAGTTTCGTGTCCAAACCAGAGCAGTGCAAACAAAGGAGTGGTCTACGGTGAACCTGGCAGAGGGGACGATAAGAATTACAAAAAGTTTGGACACTGCCGACTCAAATCACTTTTTAGAATGAGGCCTGCTTAACCCCCACCGTGCCTGGTTGACGATGTTACAAGATAGGGCTGAATATCTATGTCAGTGCTTTCTTGTTCTCAGCTCCCGTTCAAAATACCTAAATGAATATCTGGAGATGTGAGCACCTTGGATTAATGGTGTTGGGCTAGCATTAAGTCCCTTTCCCCATCTACATTTAGGCTTTTCTTTACAATGAAACCCGAATAAATCATGCTTGTATTGCAATGAAGCTTTTGTGATTAACAGTGATATTATGCTGTCCATGACGGTGACGACGATAACAATGATGGATTAAACGCTGACCTTACTGCAGACATACAGCTCAATACTAAGACCTTCCAAGCAGCATTGCAAGACCCTTAAATTTAAAAAAAATTTTGAAAATTCGAACCAATTTTTTTACCATTTTCCAGCTAGCGGATGACTGACCTCATGGCTTATTACTTATTAAGGTTGAAATCATCTCTTTTAAATGACAAAGATTTCTCTGTGTATGATGAATTTGATAATAGATTTCTAGTTTTTTCTCTCAGTAGCTGATCAAACGGGAGCGTGGTAACAACGCATAATCCACAGAACTCTTCCAATAGCTTCTATATCTCGGCATTTTTAACGAGTTGCGAATTGAAAGTAAAACCCTTACTGAAATGAAAACGTCAAGTCTTTCACCGTTTTTTGAGTTGAGCAACTAAATACGCACCAAAATTACGCAATTCAAATGTGGCACCTTCCTTTTAGCCAAGTCAAAAGCACGTTCACGGTTACCGGTGTCCGAGGAGATCCCTGAGTTGCAGCCATGGAGGCCTTCGGTAATTTATGACGCCTCGATTGACGAGCTACGGATCACTGAGGAGCGTCTTTCGAAGGTAATATACCTAAAAGTTCAACGATATCTATTCTGGCTATTCAAATCTCAAAATGAAACAGATTTCTCAACATTCATTTCTTCCTAACTCTATATCTTTTATCTTTAAATCATAAGATTGGAATCACAGGATGATGCGACTATCCATCTTTCTTAAGCTATATAACATTTCCCCTGAACTTGACATCAATTCGACCACTCACCGATAATATACTCCTTTTTAAGGTTTACATCTCAAATCTGAGGGTGGATGAAGGCATAATAAAGGGAGGCTGACGAAAGCAAACCCCTATACAACGGCCAGTCTTTTTGCTGGCCGATTTTGTCCGGGTCTGTCAGCTGAAAGAATAGACCCTTAACTTTATAAAGGCAACATTCATGGACAACTGAACCATCGAGAATACTTAAAAAGCACACCTTACAAAATTAAGCGACGGTCTTTGGTTTTTCTGGTAAACAGCTGGATTTATATAGAACGTCTCAGCCCCTGTAGGCTGACCGTCAGTGGTCACTGGAAGGTGGTTCACTATTCGGGCGACAGCACTAAATTTCTGTGCTTGGCCAGAGCCGTAACTAGCTGTCCGATTGTTTGAAATATCAAATCATAATGAATGAAATTTTCTGTAAACCGTCAAAGACGCTTTTACTGTACAAAAACGCTAAAAGGAGGGATTCAGCGAATTATTGATGGGAAAGATTTCACACCTGGGAAAACAGGTCCGTCGGCTCAATAAGCGTCACTGTGCATGAAAGACAAAATTGAGAGTTAGTCAAACAGTCCTAGAAATTTTCAGTTGTTCCCTTGGCAACCTATCCATGCTACAATATTAGCTAGCAATCCGTTTTCAAAGACATTCGCTGTTGGTATTTGACCGCTGATTCTGTATAAGGATTGCATCCCAACTTAACTGAAATTTGGCTCCCAGAAAACATTCTTGATAAGTGCTTTTTTGGTTGCCTGGCTCTACAAATTTGTTAAGTCAGTTGCTTGAGTGCGAATTTATTGAACGAAAGGTCCGTTGTTCGAACCCGACCTCTGCCTCTCGGATTCCCCTCTCTAGGCTTGGGAAGCCTGACAGTATCCCAGACCTCGTGCTTCCTTCTCGTGGTATGACAGTTAGGCACCGAAAGGGTGCTACAGCCAAGCGACTTTATTGTTTGAATTAAGTAGCTCATTAGACAGCCCACGACCCGTATTGCCATTCTCGGAGCACATCAGGCAGTCGCACTCCCAGCTGACTCACTCGTTTGTGATGCTGTCCAACTAAGATGTGCTGTACAAGATATTTTTAATATCGCAGTATCTTAACTTAACGAAACACACGACCCATAAGCTTGTTGAGAACTCTTCGACAGCTCATGCCTAGTTTTGCCTCTCTTGGCCCTGTGTATTTTACAGGGATTCGTTTTTCAGGTGAAGCCAATCTATGCTAAGGTACCGAAAAGCACAGTAAAGCTCTTTCATTCGTGTTGATAATCGTCAGTACTGCGCATCTCACGGGGACTCCAAAGAGTCTTGAACCCGCGACCTCAAGTTCAGTAGTATGAACGCTTGACTTTTCGGCCACGGTTGGTTTGATCAGCAGTGTGATTAACTGTCACTTGATCAGGATATACCTCCGATTCTCCTCCAGTCACAAAATGCCCATCACTTTGTTACACTATTGACCGGCTCCTCGAATGACGAGTTTTCAGCTGGAAGTTTCACAGACTTTATTTCTCTCTGAGCTACTCTCACGTATTGTTGATGTATTCGGGGTAGAAAGTATAAATGAAATAATCTAGCGACCTCTGCTCAACACAGGCATTCACAAACGTGTACCTGAATGTGCAATGCTAAAGTGGCCAAAAAACGCTTCGTTTAACTTCTTTTGGTGTGGTGAAACTTTGACGGCTACTAATCCCTTGGCTTGGTCACGTGTTGTCAGGAAAAACTTTCCGTGGATGAACTCCCATCTATTTTTTCAGTTTCTCTAGTGCTCTCAAAAGTTGAGGTATAACAGCCAAACCGTAACAAGGTGATAACGGAGGCAAACATACTAGGAACTGCTTTTCGAGGAATATGCAAGCTTTGTAAGGAGTTGCAATGGGGGTGGACACCAGTAATTCCCTCAAGGCCATTTAGCATTTCCCTATCTGTGCCCTACTATCCTATTTCAAGTTCAAGTGAATACCACTGGTAGTTTGGTTTTCGTTTACGTGGGTTTCAAAGCCTCCATTTAGCACACAATGTTGTCATTCATCCACTCAGTTGTCAATATCTTACAATGCTGTTAAGCTGAATATCAAAAGCCAATGAGGAAGAGCAAAAATATCACTGAGCTCATAATCCATCAAGTTGAAAGATATAAGAGCAGCCTGGTAATCCGTCCAAAGGACTGATTTATTGGACAAAATGGACTTGAAATCATTATAGGTGAAGCACTAATGTCATCAGATATGATCAACGGTAGTTTGTAAACAAAGCGGTGGTGCATTATTGCCAAAACTGATGTTGCTGTCTTTGATGACGATGAGAATCATGCAAAGAAAGTAAAAGCATCGACCGGCATTTAGAAAAATCAGTTTATTTTTGTCTATCCTAAATGTAATATCGGCTGGTGGTTAGAAGAGGGCATAATATCCTTATGCTGGCATTCTCAGATACTCGAATAACTTTTTGAATTCAAAGTGAACTGCATAATATCTTTACAATATCTTTACCAATATCTCTACGCAATATTTTTTACCAAAAGGAAGGGAATCATATCTCGGTCTCACGAAATATACGTTTGAGTTGACAGCCAAAATGACAACTCTCCCTCCTTCAGGGGGGACCGGGAACGTTTGCAATTTTAAGTTTACAGTTGCTCGAAGGGAACCACATTTTTTTAAACCTTGGCAGGTATTTTCACACAGTAACCATCAGCCTCCCGGCTTTGTGCTGCCGATTATCTTGCCGATATGCTTACTTATGCCTGTTACTTCCTAATGGGCAGGCCAACTAAAACTTCCAAATAAAGTTATGGTCCCGTCCTTTCTCTCATGCGTAAAACGGGTATTTTGAAGTTCGACCGGAGAAACCACAAAACCACCCGGTTTAAAGCAGCTTGTCATCTGTGTGATTGGCTTGCACTAAGACAGTATATAATGCCCCCTTTCTTCAGTCATGGAATCAGTATAACGTAGTCACATGTTAGCTGACTTCCGAGTGGCCACATCTCAGCTGGACAGTTCACGTAGCTTTTGGAACAGTTCTTCCTTTTGATCTGCCTGTAAATCGCTGATAGCATGAAGATGCTTGGAAGTTTTTAATTTGGCTTTCGTCTTGTAAATTGAGTCAAGCTATTCCGAAAAGTTGAGAAAGACTGTTCAGCTGTCTTATCGTTGTCAATTATCAATGGGGAATGATTCACAATCCGAATTAACCTACCACCAAGGAGTCATTTAAAACACCACTATAATATTTAAATTCTTTTAGTGAAAGACAGGTGCAGCTATATCCGTTCTAGGTGCTATTTTCTCACATTGTAGATCAGCTGCTCATAGAGGGACTGTTAAGTCTTCAACTACAAGCCGAAAAGTTGTGAGTTTCACCCGCCATGGAGATTGGTACGATGAGAACAGCTAATTATACCCCCATAAGGATGAAATTGCTATGAAATGTTTCTTGGATTTTGAAATAGACACGCTTCAATTACAGGACGAAATTTCAAGTAAAAAATCTGCAGAACTTTCCATTTACTGTTTCCATCCACCAACACTTCAACCGTCATGCCACCACATGGAATGCAAGCAAATCGTCCTTCCGTATGAACAATTAACTTTCTTTTTGGACTGTTTATATGGCAGTCTCTTTATATATGGCAACTCAGACTTGAGTTATTCCAAGGAACAAGCGCACAAAACAGGATGATCTCGACAGAGATACTAGCTGCCTTTAATTTAACCAGTCCCAGTAGATGTCCCTTACTAGCGAACACCACCGTGCTGTTTTTTAAGTTGATATGTGACACATATACCTATCTTCCAATGCTTTGCTGAGATAATCCACTCTAAAGAAGAAGAAGGAAATTGATGGTTTTCTCCGTTTACCTTTTTCATTCTCAATCGCAGAAACTCGAAGAGTGGCGACGAAAAAGACCGGTGAAGGAAGATTTTGAAGCGTCAGCTGGCAGGATGCAGCGGGTTGCTGTTCAGGTACGGATCCCTGAATCACAGCAGCTCCGTCCACTCAAAAGGTACATGCTCTCTTTTAGTATTTATCTTGTTAGCCCTTCAAACCGGAGTGAGCACTGGCACACATTGATCCTTTCCAAGGCCCTTGTTTCGCCTCGTTTTCATACTACTCGCCATTCTGAGTAGTTTAAAAACAGCGAGCCTTACTCTAGACCCAAATCTCTGGATTAGTGAAGGTTGATGATTGTCAGGAGACATCGCAACGAGACAAGGGCTTTCGAGATGCGGAGATCGAGCGCAAGTGAATATCAGCAGGATCCATAACTAAAAAAATTCGATGCATCACATATAGTGTGAGACCGTAGATTTAATTGTTGATGATCCAGGCTCTGTTACCCATGGGAACCTACAAACTGGTAGCCGGACAAGCTCTAGCGAAGTGCATTGGAATTAAGCGTGTCACGGCACACTTTACTATTGCGCCGTCTCAAACGCGTACATCTGTATAGGTTGTTATGTTGCCGCGCCCATAACAACCTTGAAGTTTTATTGCTCCACATCTTTTTTACACATGGTACTGTGTGAGTAGTGTTCAGAAAGCCCGATTTTCTATCCGCTTCGTTTAACACACTTGGCCGCCCCACAAGGTTTTCTTTATACATCGGTTATCACCACAGTATTGAAGACAACGTGCGTATACTTTTAAATTGTAGATTTAGTAGATAAACTCATTGTCCGGAGAACCACTTTTTTGTCCCTCATGGTGTCTCAAATTGAGTGAAGCATGGGACCGCCTAATCATCGTTTCTTCTTATCCTCAGTCGCTTTGCTTGTACTCTCTTTTTCTAAACGGTTCAAAGATTTGCCGTGCTCAAACGTGCTCCTTCGGATTCCTATGTAGCCAATCAGATAAGCACCGAACCTTCCCACAAATTGTGTGGTCAAACGGATGGATGTACACAATTAGGTCAAAAACAGGACTGGTTTACCGCGGGTTTCGGTCCAAGGGTCACGCCGAACGGTCACGTGGTTGAACACAGCATTCTTGGGGATCCGGAAAGCTTTTATCGTACGGCAGTGTTACGGGGCGATATCACATGGGAAGTGAGTTTATGTGTAGTTATTAGTCGATAAACCAAATTATTTATTTGAAGCAAAAGTGAATCTGAAATATTCACAGATGATGATTAATCCTAATGGCACTAAATTAGACAGAGATTTTGGACTATTCTTTACTTGAAGTAGACTCTGTATGTGCGAAATTTCTCTACTCTGAATGGCTTTCAATCTCTGAAAGACTAGAAGACCGAATTGCCTCCGATATTCTTGGATCGTTATCCTCTGCAAGTGGGAGAATGTTTGGGACAATAACCTTGAAAATCTTCGATTCGTCTACTATCAGTTTACAAGATGATGCTATGGTAACCCTTTGATATACAGCAGCAGCAGTGTTCTTAGGACCGATTCTTGCTGCCCGGCTGATTAACTGTGCTTGAGCGAGTGACTTCATATGGATTCCGGGACTTCGGTGTAAGTTTTTATGTCTTAAATATCCCCAAAGAATGTGTAAACGAAACTCGTGAGGATACTGTCGATCCGCTATACTATTTCTTACACTTAATCCCGTTGTGTTTTTCGAATTTGGAGTACAACTTTCGAGATGCTCGGTGACACGTGACGAAGATACTCCTAATTTGAGAGTTTATCATGTAAAACTAATTACTATCATGTATAGACGTAATACACTACAAATGAGGTTTGCTGAAAATTCTTCGACAGCCCACGACCGGTTTCGACCTTCTTGGGGCTCATCAGGTAGAAGTAGTCCCCGAGTTTCTAGCGAACTCATGTTTCACTAGAGAGCAAATCGCATGAAATTAGCGAAATCCGCTCTTTTGAGAAAAAAATTTGGACTTAACATCATAAACGAGAGGTTCAGCTGGATTCTAGGTGAGCCTCTCAGAGAAACAGATTTGTTTGCAAATGAGTGTATTTTGCTGAGTACTGTCATCTTCATCATCGTCCTGGAAAGCGGTGAGAACAAATGCCCAACTGTCACGCAAATGATAACCTAAGTACCAAATTTCGTGGGACTTCACTCCTTAGATTACGATCCTTCTCTCAAAATGGGCTTGACTAGAGCTGTCCGGATCCCCACACAATTGCCATGACAACGAACACGCGCGAAACTTTTGTTTTCAATCTGGTGAAAAAAGACTAATCCCGGTGTAGTCGACACTCTCAAATGGCTGCCACGGGACGAATGGGCTACTTGAAATCGGCTTGTGTTTAGACCAAGAATCCAATAGAAAACAACTGTCACGATAATACCGAACACGGTTCTCACTTGAGGCTGATGTTACGTCTCGAGTTTTAGCCAACGCCTGCTGAGGCAGACTCTGAAGAATAAGCTGACATTTGGTGAAAAGCTAAGCCACACTGGCAGTCTCACCAATCGATCAACACTGACTCAATCTACTCAAACGTGTTCAGCATGCTGTCGTGCGTTTTTTCACAGCACATGACTGGACAATAACGTCACAGATAGGGACCACAACAGGATTTTAAAAAAATTAAAAACACAGCAGGTAAACTAAAATCAATTTACGTCAGGTGAAAAGTGCTGCCATAATCAACATCAGAGACAGTAAGATCAGTGTTGACACTAATGTCAATGCCGTACAAACACAGGGTTTATTTAATTAGGGCGGAAAGAAATGAAAGGGATGGGGACCTGTTGCTGGCCAATCGCATGCACTCTAAGGTGCTTGCACTTCCAAGTGCCCAGTCAGACAATCCGGAAAGAAAGTGACAGCAAGAACGCTATTTACTGAATCAGCCACCATTTCTCGCAATGTCTACAGCCAACCGCAAGGGGATCACGAAAACTCTATCCTGGAAGGTGAACGGCACAACAACTCTTAAACTCACTGTAATCTCCTTAACCCCCTTCTGCCAAGTCACCCGTTCTGCACCTCACAAAGGGCAATGCTTCGGAGGGTGTATCATATAGGTGAGCCACCGAAGCTGGTGGTAATCACTGGGTTTCGCAATCGAACTACCTAATGCACAAACAAATATCCGTTTTTAATTACTTTGTGACAAATTTGCTGTCGCTATCGGACACTAACGCACGGTCAATAACCTGAAGACACCTCATACCACCCAACCACAGGGGCCATGTCTTGCAACCATAAAACACTGCAGCACTTGGAATCCAGCTGAATCACTCGTTTGTGTTGTTCGTAAACGAGTATATTTCGCTCATTTCGTGCAATTTATTTCCAAGTAGAAAGTAAGGAAACTCGAGGAGTGCGTCTACCTGATGATCCCCAAGAAAGGTGAAACTGCTCGTGTGCTGTCGAAGAATTTGAGTATTGGATTACGAAATACAGCACCTACTCTGGCCCCGAGCACATGGCCCTTAAGACCCAGGGATTGGTCTTTTTGACCCCACAATTGGGGTATACTACGAAACGTGACTCAGGTCTCTGCGATTCCTGTGCTGACTTCATTAGATACAACTATGTCGGGACTAATATAAATACCGAGGTAGGTAGACTTATCCACAACACCCAGTACATATTCCTGAATTGCAGGTGTCATGTTCAGCGATTGCACGGTCTGAAAGTACCTTGAAGGCGCTAGATGTATGCCGAAAGGTCGTATGCTGGTGGTTAGTTCATTCAACAGAGCTTGTTCTTTGCTTTTGTCTCCAAAGATCTAAATGATATTGTCTGCACACTCTAGATCGATAAGGTTCAAAACACATTCGATATTTCAGAATGATCTTCCGCCAAAAATACTTACTTCAAGTGGCTTTATTAAACTCTGCCGTAAAAATAACATTGTTTCCGTTATTTCATCCTTTATTATGGCAGTTTTTCAAAGATATTTCTCCTATCTAATGGTCAACAGCCCATGAATTATACTGCAGTCGTTAAACCGTGACTCACAGGTAGAAGCGAGTTAGGTATATTTTTATGCACGGCGTTGAGTTCATGACTTTTAAGCCATATATCGCAAGCATCTTGTGCTTTCAGCTTGTACCTGAAGAAATTCGTCGAAAACTACAACCTGAATTCACAAATCTTGATTTTACGGTGGTTACGGGTTTGTCAACTTGTCCAAAGTCGCTACCGGCAAAAGTGCGGTGTGATCCATTCCCAATAACTGGCGACCAATCTGCT
The DNA here is from genome assembly GCF_000715545.1 of Opisthorchis viverrini. Taxonomy (NCBI): domain Eukaryota; kingdom Metazoa; phylum Platyhelminthes; class Trematoda; order Opisthorchiida; family Opisthorchiidae; genus Opisthorchis; species Opisthorchis viverrini. Next base: position 149,045 of record NW_008751787.1, read on the forward strand.
TTGGAAAACTGGCAACAGTGGCTTGCAAAGCAGAAAGCAATGCAGAAACGTCTATCTGGTAATGTAATTTTGTTACGGTGGATTGTTTGAGCCGATATTCAGAGCAATTGAAAGGCTGGCTAGATGCTTTTACCGTGTCTCTCGCTATTAGTAGATTAACTAACCGGGTAATAATATCGACCTTATAGGTGGCCAGACCTGGAGCACTCAAAGTTCTCAAATGTCACATGCACTCTCGAATACAGGAAACATCATCGAACCAGTCCGAGCAGGTGCAAACGGCGTTCCACTGTTTTATTAGTTAAATGAGTCTACTCGTTTTAATTGCAGTAGTTGAAAAAAAGCTGTCATTGCCGGCTTGTCCGGTTAGGCCGGATGCCATCTATGCGAGCCTGGATCTGAGATTTTGTTGCTTATTTTATGCTTGAACCATCAGAAATTTCCGGATCCATCGTAAAAACCCGGTCATTCAGTATAAATTGGACCCAGCACTCTGTTTTACTGGCCCATACCATCATGATATAGACACGAAGAATGACTTTAGACACGCTGATCCTTTCAGGGCCAGGGTTCAATTTCTTTGTGTGGGTTGTAAACCACGTTTTTGTTTGTCAATCAAAGTCTTCACTGGTCAATTCACTTAGTCGTTATATTGATTCTGCTCAATTAACTATCAATAAGTGTGCGGTTCACAGTTCTCTGCAGTATTTATGCAACGTATTACAAGTCAGATAAATTAATTTTTATCCGTATATTTTTCAGAAACTGAGGCACTGAGATTTCGCCAATTATTTGTAGTGTGCTTAAATATCCTTCCAAAACGATTTGTATCATGCATACCTACTCCCCGGTTATTGCTGACGAGACAGGTTGAAAACTGTCGCCCCAAAATGTGGATGTGGTAATGTTAGTAACCGGTGCTTTTCCACATTCAAAATTTCTCTTTGAAAAGTAGGGGAGTGTAAAGATTTGTTCCAAATCGAACAAAATTGGAATTTGTTTACACCAACCCAAAGTAATCAGTATAAAAGAGTGACTGCCTCAGAACAAAACGCACTGAAGAGAGTTTTGATCTCTTGACGTGAACATAAATAAGAGTTCCCCTAAACGTAGCCCACTATCGATAGGTTTGCTAGAAACGCTTTGGTGGCCACTACGGGTTTTGTCCTTCTTTTGGCTCATTCACTAGGCGCAGTCCCAAAATTTTTATCAACTCAGTGTTCTTTCTGAATCTAAACTGAACATATTGCAACATATACTCTATTTTGCATTAGAACTTGGTTTCAAGAGGACGTTCGACCTATTCTAACTGAATCCGTCATTTGTGCTGGTCCGCTTTAACTGGATATGCTGCATCAGGCCTTCGTCTCATGTTTTAGTTGGTGTTATATCTGACATATCAAATACGATATTATCTAGACGTCACAAACTACTCATAAGGTTGCTTAAATTTATTCGGCAGCCCACGAACAGTTTTTTCCTTTTCAGTTGGAGAATACCCTCGTAGACGAGTGATCAAGCTGGATTTAGTTGCACCTCTCGTCAGGAACTAAGTTATATATATATTTTCCACATTCAAAATTTCTCTTTGAAAAGTAGGGGAGTGTAAAGATTTGTTCCAAATCGAACAAAATTGGAATTTGTTTACACCAACCCAAAGTAATCAGTATAAAAGAGTGACTGCCTCAGAACAAAACGCACTGAAGAGAGTTTTGATCTCTTGACGTGAACATAAATAAGAGTTCCCCTAAACGTAGCCCACTATCGATAGGTTTGCTAGAAACGCTTTGGTGGCCACTACGGGTTTTGTCCTTCTTTTGGCTCATTCACTAGGCGCAGTCCCAAAATTTTTATCAACTCAGTGTTCTTTCTGAATCTAAACTGAACATATTGCAACATATACTCTATTTTGCATTAGAACTTGGTTTCAAGAGGACGTTCGACCTATTCTAACTGAATCCGTCATTTGTGCTGGTCCGCTTTAACTGGATATGCTGCATCAGGCCTTCGTCTCATGTTTTAGTTGGTGTTATATCTGACATATCAAATACGATATTATCTAGACGTCACAAACTACTCATAAGGTTGCTTAAATTTATTCGGCAGCCCACGAACAGTTTTTTCCTTTTCAGTTGGAGAATACCCTCGTAGACGAGTGATCAAGCTGGATTTAGTTGCACCTCTCGTCAGGAACTAAGTTTGTATATATATATGAGATCATTTGTCAAAGAGTTAATTCTGTTTCGTTTGAAAACCTCAACAATTTTTGCATAAGTTTTGGAGTTTTGGAGTGAGATCAACCATCACTCGTACGTCTAGTTGTGACCAAAAACATTTCGCCGTAACATCCGACAAGATTTGGTGCCCATTATTGTGAGATTCCCATCTTGATCCCCTCAACGACCAATGTATCCACAGGCCACTTGAATCGCTTCTGAAGTCAATTGATGAACGTCTTTCTTCCAGATATGTCTAAGCGGAAGCCAAGCGATCTCGTCATGAATTCTGGTGAAGATTATTACCTTAATCAGCTTGGTCGAGAAAAGATTGAGCGCACCCTTCCACTTGTTGCCCCGGGTAAAGGAAGTAAGTCTATCGAAATGTAATGCTACTAACGGGAGATTCATTGTTTTTAGCATCTGGTAAATCTGTCGTTCCAAATGGAAAAATTCTAGCGCAATCGTCCCCAGTAATCGTACATCTGAGGGACGATTTAAACTGGCGGGTGCCAGACTATCCCGTTAGTGGGGAAATCATTGTAGGCAAGTTAGTTGGACGGAGTGAGTATTATCCTGCAAATAGGAATGGGGTGTTGCGCTCGTCAGAAAACACACAGTGGATTGTTTTTGCAGGACAGGCTGCGGCCACTTCGCAAAGCCAACTCGAAGGTATCGTGTTCACCTCTGTTCTGGGAAAGCAATAACCACCTGGCTACTCGCTAGTAGCAAAATGTCTAGAAGGCTTCGACGCGAGTGAAATTCTTCAATGGTGCGCAGGTGATATTTATATAACGTTATGAAATCAGAAGAAAATTACAAATTAAGTAATCATCACGTGATGGGAAAAGCCGCTCAATCTAGGAAAAACGGGCCTCTGATTATTTACTGGCTATTGCGACCTACACTTATGTCAGTAATTACAAGTTGCAATGTCGTGCACAGGATAAATAAGGCCAATTTTTAATTAGTGACTGGTCAGTTTTAACGCGGTGGAGACCACTAGAGAAATAGCTGCACTCTTTAACACGGTCTAATGTAATGTGTTGAAATGCTGGTACCTCGACTTCATTACTTGGTATTTGATCAGACAAATGTTGATCTGTTCGCCAAGCTTGACAGTTGATTTGCAAACGCTTCGTCACTATTCGAGCAGACATCTTCAGCACACTGAAGACGTGCGTATTTTTTAGTTTTAAGGAAATAAATAAACTGAACGAAGTGTTTAAAAAATAGCTCCCTCCAACCCTTGGCATTATGGCAAAGAAGTGTGGGGGGAAATGAAATTATTCGGCACATTACACGTTTCCTTTCGTTCAGAACAAATTAACAAGAGTTCTGTAGCAGGAGATCCACCTCAGCTGTTCCGGAATCAGGAATGCAGTCCTGCACTGAGGACGGTCGTGATAGTTTGGTCTGGATACAATGCATCTAGCAGTCAAAAATTACTTACCGACTCATGATACCCACTAGAACTTTAACTTAATAAGACGAAATGAAATGGTGACAGCCGCGTCTGAACACAACTTTTACACCTTAAAAATGTCAAAGCGGGAGAATTATGGGAACATTATTCCTTTCTCTGAAAAAGTTTCCGATTTTATCATTTCTCTCCAAAAATTGCTTTACTGTGCTCAATTTCATGAGCATGCGTTAAATTTCGTCTGATGCTTCCTGATGATTTCTTTTGCAGATCAGCTACAGGGTCAGTTTTGGGGTGTTAAAGACTTTTGTATGCTTTGGATGCTAGGTGTGCTCAGTGTGTGGCCCACAGTCGCGACATTGTGTGGTTACTTCACACTCTTCACGTAGTAGAACAGAGTAACTTAACGTAATGTGGTTTTGACAGTCATGTACTATTGAAGTCGTCTGTAGCATATACATGATTTATTCAAGAAGAACCTATGGACTTTCGTCCACAGTGTCTTCAAAATGTTATTGTAATCATTTACTCCATCAACAATCCAGAAGAATAATTGTTTATCTGTAACACTTGCCAGGCCAACCCAATATAGCCTGAGAGCTGAGGTATTGTTAGGTTACTGAGTCGTCGACAGGCACCTAGAGAATCTAGGCTTGAATTCGAACCACAGACTATTTGGTCAGTGTGTTCGCACCTTGCCCATTGAGCAATCTGGACGGAAACCCAGAAGAACATCTAATCGTCCCATCGATTTTACAAATGTTTGAACTCTAAAACTCACTGAGAAATGGTCACGGAGCCAGGCGGACAGTTCTATGTCGTCTTCAGGTCAAATTTCTATCGTCCAGGAGAATGCACACCATTTGAGTTGTTATATTTTGCTTGATCTAACCGAACTGTTTTGCTTCTAGTGTGCGTATGTGTGTGTTTCGTCTCTAGTTCCTTCTACCTATGTGTTTCATTCGGGCAGAAAAAATTGGTGGTGCACGCTTTCCAAGCATGGGGTGCTTGCTTTTTTTCGGCACTATCAGGGATCTGCTCGGAAGGGGTCCCACAAATCGCATAGAGTTTTACTTGAGAAAACTCTACCCCAGGTTGGCGCTCAAAGATACATCATTTTAACTGAAGTGTCATAGACGGGTGAAAACGCTATATTCTGCCTTAGAGCTGGTCGATAATACTGATAAATAGACAGTCATGGCTGTGTTTAGCTGATAAATGGGAAGACGCTGGTCCGAATCCCTCAAGCTGCTCGCGTGGTGCGCTACTGACTGCTCCAAGCAAGAGGAACACATCTATGCAGGGCTTCGATGGAATATACTTGCAGGATGAAATTTTTGTCGGAAAATCCTTGGGAGTTACTAGTTCATAAGCTATCTCTTCAGCAATGGAGGAAACCCATTGGCGAAAATGATAAGACAGTCAGCTATCTGAAGCTAAATCTGTCGAATTATGAACTGAAGAGAGGATTCTTACTGGACGTTGAAATTCTGGTGTTGTCTTGCTGAACGGCCGTGCAGCTGTGTCGGCCCTTTGTTTCCTGCTCCGCCCACTATGGTATATCCAAAGGCACGGGAGCTTCAGATAGTTTTTTATGGAGACCAAGGAAGATTATTACAACTGCATTTATGGGGTAATCACAGAATGTTCCACAGGTTCGCGCTAGAATCTCCAAGAGGGTGTGAGAATCGTCGACCCAAAGACGTTCCATCCAGATTGGCTTACGGTCCGACCAATCAGGGCATGCCTTCGTTCGGTCAGTAGCCCACACGTGACACATCCGCCCAACTGATTTGATGTCCGATTATTAGGGGCGGCTGGCCTCCGGAGAGGTATATTCAAGCCACTGAACCCAATGAATCATTCTTCCTCATTGTGCTCTGCCATAACTCATGGTGTCAACTCATTTCTCGGAATGATTGTCACCTTAAGCAATGAGAAACCGATAGCCGGTGTGCTGCAAAGAGTCACGAGTTGTTTTGACGTAGGATTTTTATGGGAGACAAGACGGTAATTTCTGTTGTTAGTTGTACGGGTTATCTGGTGAAATTCATTTCTGTAAAGCTCCTTAGAATGAATAATACTACACAGATTGCTTGGTTACAATTAATAGTGTTTTCTCGTCATAAAAGTTACGGAAACTGGCTAGATGATAGCGCGGCAGTTGATACAGTTGTGCTGCAAACTTGTCGTATCATCGGTGAATTCGCAGTCCTAAACAGTTCACTTCTGGTGAAATTCTGAAAGTACCCTCAGTCATTTTACAAATGGGTTTACTCAACATCAGCTTCACACAACTTTTACCAGCTAGCACTAAACACTGATAGTTGGTGATCCAAAACTGTCTTAGAAAACCGAATCGAGAGGGCCAAGTGTATTTGCTAATCTCCGCGATTGCATACCATTTTAGATCGATATAAAAGCGAGTTTTGGAGTCAAAATGAATTCTTCCAAGGGAAGCGGAGCAGAGATGTTTGGTGAGTTGTTGAATGTGTCTATCTTGATCACGTGTTGAGACGATAAATAAGGGGTCACCAAGGTGTACAAGGATTAGTTTCCACCAGATTAGGTCCCTCCGTCTCCAGTGTCCATAAAAGAGCGACCTTGCTGTCGGTGAAGAGCTCTTCGGAACAAATGATTACTTCACTCTCAGGAGTCCGTCAATCAGAAAATTAGGGCAACTTTTCGGAGGCCAGTTATCGCTGACAGTATTTCCCTGAAGTTTTAATAAAACTGATCACATCGAAAGAAACTGCCAACAACCCATTGTAACCCTTTTTTCGGCTTCACCCTGAATCTCTATAGAGTTTAGTAATACTTCTGGAAAACGAATCACTAGCCACCTGTGCCCAACCAGAGTTCTGTCACGATTAGGGTTTGAAAAATCATTACTTTGAAAAATAATGATGAGGTGTAGTTAGCCAACCGAATGACTGACCAAATAAGAAGCCGGTGGGCATACGAATATCCGTTATTCTTGGAGAATTGGTTGCATATATAGTGAGACAAAAGTACTTGGGTGAAACATTGTCCACTCTCGTCACTTTTGGACGGACTTCCTCCTGATTTGGCGCACTCATTCTGATGAGTTCATGGAAAGCAGTAAATCTGAACAGCCAAACTTGTCGACGCCTGAGTCAGCATAATCAATGTTGACACTGATACTTCAATGCCACGCAACCACAAATTTATTTTATCATACCTAAGGCCCAAAAGTGAAAAAAGAGAAAATAGTGTGTGAGAGAGGAAAACTGGTGCTGATCTATCACAATCATTCTGAGGTGCTTACATCTCCAAGCACTCAACCGGACAATCTGGGAAGAAATTGACAGCACGAGCACCATCAACTATCCGTCATTTTTGCAATTCCTCAAGCCATGCACCAGGCGTGTCACAAGTCCCCAACCTGCAAGATGGACCGCTTGATCGACTACTCGGCTGATCGATTACCCTGCAACGCTTTGATCTAAGATGACATAATGCCAAAACTGGAATAATCCGTCTATTACAACTTCATAACTTGGTTTGTCTTAATCGTGCTGGTTGGGTAACAGTAGTGAGCCAGTTTTGCATCGTGGACGGTCTGAAACCTTATCCGAATGTGGTTGATGGTTCACACTAACAGTGAAATCTAAGGTGAGGAGAAACTGTAGTCAGATGCATTGTTACTTGGCGTGTGCTGACAAGAGGCATACTGTAAGGATTACAATGTTTCGGGAAACCTAGAATACATCCACATTTACGGTGGAGTTCAAAGTAATGACAAGTAAACTTTAGTTTCTGTTCGCTTAGACATCGAATTTTCTAACTATTCTTGGGAATAAGGTGTCCATATTTTGGTCTGGCGTAAATATTCCTTGGTTTGCGAGACTTGACTTGGCTAATGAGCAGCACATGGGTTGAAGCTAGAAGAGTTTGGCTCACCCATAAATTGAGCCGACTTATTGATACCCATGTCCAGTTGCCTACATGCCATGGCCACCTGCTGCAACCCTGGTTTTGTTTATTTAGGCTACTTGGGCGCTGTAAGCAGTAGGTAAATATTTTGATTTCCCATGTCCCTGCTGAGGTCAAAAGGCCCAAAATAGACCAGCTAACCCGCATTCTAAAACTTCTCTGTTGTAAGCGACTTAGAAAATCCAAAAGCATGGAAAATTCCGATTATCATGATCCACTGTTTCACAACACTTGGTGGGTTAAAGAAAATTCCTTCCTTCTTAAATTTCAGTACATCCCTTTCACTAAAACAGAAGGGGATATATTACCCTTTGGAATTCATCAAATGCCCCCAATCCATTCGTAAAGAAAAGGGTGAGTTAGTTCATGTTGCTACCTTTCTTAGGTTTAGTTTAGTGTAATAATTCGTCTATGGCATTTTGCGTGAGAAAAATCTAACACTGATGGGGTGAAATTCTAGCGATAATCGACTGAGGATTGATTTATCCAGTTCCCTATATGACCACCCTGTGTTATGTGACACTGGCTTGTTTACCAAAGGTAAAGTTTTCGATATTGCAGTGCGTTCCATGTTTATCATAAGGCTGTGAGCTGCGGGCTGAAAATGTGGACAAAAACTCTGTGCTTGACCATCTTAGTCTCTGGAGAATTGCTTGAGTCTGATCAGTAGAGCCTAGGTACCACGAATAGCTTTGGGAATAAATAACTCGCCCACAATTCATGAGCCGATCACACTCCATAGACTGCGCTTGTTTGGCCACGCACTCCGTATGCTAGTCAACCAAATTCATCGGACAGCCTTCACATAACTACGCAAAGGGTGGAAACGAGCTAGGGGAGGTCAAATAATGTCAAAACAGCTGCGACGTATGAAAAGTCATTACCAGAAAAATCAGCTGCACCAGTCATTGCCGTTCCCTTGGATTGAAACCTCGAAACAGAACACATGGACATTGACAGGCATGACTCAGTCGCCTGCTCAATAGAGCGCATGCATCCATGCCGTTGCCTTTATTGCAGGGCTTCTGCTCCCGGTCTACCCAATGAACAATCCACTGACACCGCCGTATTCACGCGCCAACCATATCATCTTATCAGTGTGTAGCTCTACAATCCCATCGGTTAATAAAACTGTGGCAGCTATAAGCACTGGACTGCAAGTACACGGTTTTCACAGCTCAGTATAATGGTGAAAGCGAAGAACGTAACTGACGTTCTTCCAGCTAACCAGTTCCTGAAACAGTATAACCACTCTCTCCTTCCCCGCAAGTTGCAATGGGCATTTTAAACTACTTTTGTTCTCACTCCTTTGCAAACAAATTTGATTTTGCAGAAGATTCGCCTGGGACCCAGCTGAATCTCTCGTTTGTGACGTTTTCAAGCAACTGAATGTGCTGCAACAGGCCGTATCATGTTTCAGTTAGTACGATATTCGAGATATCACGATACATGTATAGACGTAATACACTAGTCATAAGGTTGCTGACAGCCCATCTGTGTTCCAGGTGGGTCTCTTGCAAAACCAAATTTGTTTGCAAATGAGTGTGTTCCGCTAATTTCGTGCAATTTTGGTTCAAGTAGAACATGAGGTTGACGGGGACTGCGCCTTCCTGATGACCCCCCGTGGATGACCCCGTGGACGGTCGGAGATTTTTCAGCAACCTCATGAGTAGTGAATTGCGCCTATACATCTGTTCTCCACTCTGGTCTGAAACGTGCTTCCAATTTGTTACGCCAGACTGAGTTTACTCATTCCTCTCGGTATTAGCGCCACATTGAAGCAAGCAATCATTCCAGTGCAGTTTATCGTGAACGTTTTTGGGGTACACACAACTAAACACCAGGTAGAAACTGTGTATAGTCAAATGTAAATACGTGTATCATCAATTTGGAAAGCTATATTTGGCTACCCTCAGAATAAGGGTACAAACTAAGCTCTCATACACAAGAACCATAGCTACTTTTCCTGATGGAATTGGCCGTGGGCCTTGAATGCTTCATTACAAGCACTTCATTTCCTTCACATTCTTACCACTTTCCCGACGTCCTACAAAAGATGTGTGGAAGAGAGGTCTGTTGCAAAGAGCAATTCAAGAGAATCAAATGGCAGNAGATGTGTGGAAGAGCGGTCTGTTGCAAAGGGCAGTTCAAGAGAATCAAAGTGCAGTGGGCTGTCAGTTGTTTTAGTGTACCTTGCCATGTCTCACGTCCCTTGGATAAAAGAATTCATTGCTTCTTGTGCGGTCACACCGCGTCAGTGAAACGAACTTGTATCATCGTATTGGTAATCTTCATTGTGAGGCAGTAGTAGACCTTTAATGCGAATGGCATGGCTATCAGTAGCATCGACCTTAACGTCATCACCATTCTGACCATTCTCGTCGTGGATAGTGACAGCAATACCGCACAGTGGTGCTTTGCACACATACGAAGATTTTGATACTTCACAGTGGAAAAAGATTGAGAAAAAGAGAACAGATAAGAAAAGCAAAGTTGAGTACAGCTCATGCTGATCGATCCGAAAGTTAATCAGATCACTGTATATTCTCAAGTCGAGTTGAAGACAACTCACCTGACTACAAGACTAAAATTTATCGTTTCTGTTCTTGCAATCGTATACTAACTCAAAGTTTGGCCACTGGATGACTCACTGCCTTACAACTTTTGTATTTTCGAAGGACCTTGGAAAATGTCTTTGCTATCCCATCTGTTCTTTCCAACATACCTTATATTTTTTGAAGACATTACCGATGGGGGTTCAGGAGCCCTAATTTGCTATTATTTATATCATCATCTTGATTGCATAGCTGTGAACATTCATTGTCCATTTATTTCAGGCCTTGATTCTCCGCCCTCGAGACCTTCCGCTTTGATGTCGGTAAGTCGTTCAGTTCAGCTAACTGGACTTTACTCAAAGTCTGAATACATGGCATCCCAATTGAGGTCGCTTGATCCACTTATCACGACCATTGTTCCACATGAACCGGCTTTGGACGAACTCGAAATCGTTGGACAAAAAGAAATGGATTCGAATGACAGGTAGACGAAACCGCTTTTGTTCTTTGTATGCGTCTGCAAAACTAAACGGAAAACGATCTACTTGAAGAACTCATCTCAGCTTCCATTTAGGAGGGGCATAAGCCGCAAAACCTTTAAGAGTGGAGAACTTTTTGCGCCAGAATGTTGCACTCTGTTGCGTATGTGCTCAAACCAAACACCATTCCGATCTACGTTCTTATATTTGCAGCTCACCAAATTTAACTATCCACTGAAGCAATCATACTTCTGGCAAAAAAGCCTGGTAAAATAATTTCCCAGCATAGCTAAGATCCCGGGATGCCCAAATGGGGCTTAAAAGTTTGGACTGGTACTCTGTATTCCATTGCTCGATTGGTTTAATTCATGGAGCATACGTCATAGCTTTCGAAAATTCAATTCCATTTTGTGAATACTGAGCTCCCAGTTAGGATGAAATTAGACGTCTTGCTCGATTGGCTCATAAAAAACTATTGAAAAGCCATTTCAAGCGCAGTTTGATCGGTTGAGACATTCGGACGAATGGACCAGCGAAGGCAACCGTGGTTTAGTTATGGCTGCATTGTGTCTACGATACCCGCGAAATGCTTCAGCTCTCTCGCGTCACGTGACCACCGGGAAGGTGAAGTCGATCACGTGATATGAGCAGATGAGTGGAAGGATTACCGACCACGCCGACCGAGTTAGCTGGCCAGCGAATGACGCGTCAGTGGTCGCATTTGGCGTGGACACGATGAGAAATTGTGTGGCTGAGATTCACAACTGCACACAAATCCTACTCAGCCTTTCGATCAGCGTAGAATAAACATGCGGCTTTCAACACAATACACGGTCTTAGGCTTGGGATGAAGTTTTGCTTTGAGTAACTGCTTTTTAGGCAAAAATCCTGTATGCAGTTTGATAACACTGAAAGAACGGAGCTGCACTGCAAGACCTGGTAACAATTATACAGAAAAAGCACTTCATAGTGGAGCCTAGTTTATTGGATTCAATGTTGTTTTTATTAATTCCGAGGTATCCTATTGCCGAAATGTTTCGTTCCGTGCAACTTTTTTCTCTCAAGAAGTATTACACATTACCTTTGGAATGATACTGTATTTTCCCATCTCATTAGGTTTGACCTTAGGTTGAAATATCTTAGTGAACTTATTTTGACCTTGCCAATTTTATCCACCCTCTATTGATTGTGGTGCATTATTTGCTTCTTAGAAACCTTCCAGAAAACACGGAAAATGTACCTGTTTTCATGGGCCTCAGTGTAACAAACCAGCAGGAGCAACATACTCAAGTACCACAGTTGGAGACGGATTCTCCAAAACGGAACGTACCCCAAAGTTCGTGTCCGTCTCTGATTATTCAAGGTCAACCTGTAGAGTGGTTAGCCGATCCTGACGAGCAAAATGTATTAGATATCGACGTTGTACTTCATGTAAGCTTCATTTGCATGGTGGATTCAGATTGTCGGGGGTATGACTCAATAGGGTTTTATTCATTAGGATTGAAGTTCTCTTGATATATCACTTTTTAGGAGTGTCTCCGCTTGATTTCCGTGATAAACTACGCGCATCTCATTTGAGACCCCTTATCTTTGTGGGGTAACCGAAGAAACAGAACATGTGTGACAGATACTTCTCAAACTGACAGCACTATCGACCAGTGCCGAAACAAATTCGAGCGGTCATCCCCAAGGTATTCCTTACAGCTCCTTACTAAACACAAATTAAGACGGCCCAGGACCTTCAACATCCCATCAGCAAGATAAATTTGTTTTAATTGCCAGAATGGCTTAAACGGCAATCTTCCCCCATAGCGGTCGCTCTGGTGTGGATAACGGCTGTAAGGGCTATCACTGGTTAGATTTAGTACATTCACTATATACGACACAAATCATTTTGATAAAGCCGTGGTTTCGATCAGCTAACCCAAGTTCTGGTAACCTCCTTCAATGCGTAACTCCCTTCCCAATCCCCCACTTGACGGCCCACTGACAGTGCTGGATTCATGCACATCATCTCCCGCCTGCAATACGCCCCTAACTTACACTCCCCCCCCACAAGTCATCGGTGAACGAAACTGCGGCATCTACAACCACTGTACGACGAGTACGCGGTTATTACAGTTGACAATGATGATGATGATGGCACGTCAATTTACGGACTGAATTCAAAACCCTTGACCTTTATGTATGTGCTACCTGAGCCTCAGTTTATGTTTCAAACCTCGAAAAGAGTTCTGACAAGAATTGATGCGAAGCTTCATGGCCGTTAATAGCATTAGATGTGCGGATGTGTTCCTGTAACCCTCGCCATAGGTGTGTTCATATGTGTTTCCGAATTACGCAGAACTGTGAGAACATCACTAATGTACACTAGTTACCCTAAATTAAACAAGCCAGTCGACTTCGTTCTATGAAGGAGACTCCGGAAAAAAGGTTGCCATTCGGTTTGGGACTCCCGTAGGATTTCTAACAAAATTGTAAATTCCTGCTAAAATCACCCTCAAAACTAAAGTTTCTTCGAGGAAATGTCACAATTAAAGGACCATTAAAGTTATATAGACACAATTACGATCCGGATTGTCTTGATTAGGAACACAACGGCACATACATCGGTATACTTACCTCTCTGCTTGGTGATTTGGGAAGGATGCTGGCCAGATTCAGCCATATTCACTGGGGCTTCTTGTTGAGTTGCCATATATCTTATTAATGAATAAACAATTACTGTAGGCCAAGATCATTACTGGGTGCCTGTTCTGAAAGCCAATCTCGTACTGAAAACCCAAGACACTCATTTAGAGTTTCTGTTTGCTTTGGACATCCTGAGGTTTCTGGATAAATACATGGTTCATTTGGGCAAACAGAGATGAGAATTCCCAAAGGCAAGACAGATAAGAATTTGCGATTGCCTTGTTTGGAGTAGTTGTCCCGTACATCTAAACGTATCTGATGACCACTTGTCTCTTTCATGGTCGACCTTTTTACCAGGACAAAAGTATCCCCTAGAATAACTTTTATAACCAACTATATCTGCCAAAACTTTGATCTTACGGGAATTACTCATGACAAGAGAGGCTTTTGTTGTTGATCAGTTTGACCTCATTATGGTGTGATCTGGTAGCGTGCACTGGGTGTGGGCAGATTAGACGAGTATCCGTTGCCGAGAACGGACATAATCACTGTTCGCTCTTATTACTCCGCTTAAGAAATCCTCTTTGGGGAACCTCCTATCCTGACGTAATTATTCTGGCCAGTATAAAATAAACAGGAGAAAAATCGAATCCAAATTCCGTTCTCAGTGGAGCTAATTCACAATGCCTGTCTTTAGTGGTACCGGGTTTGAACCGAAAAAATCTGGCAGATGAGCGGAGCATGTCCAAAAGTTTGGATAAGTTAATCTCATTACTCAGTCGTGAACACGCTATCAGCTCGGACGTGATAATTTGGGTACGTCCAGTATTCCCCGGTATGATCGTAATAACACGCTGCCCGAAGTTCGAGCCCGAGCATGGCATCGCTGATTAGCTCTAGTAGGAGTCTAATGCTCTTCCCCCTCGAATTGGGCTTATCAGAATAGGTGCGCCAGAACAGGCCGAAGACTGTTCAAGCAAGAATGACGTGAATAAAGATGCTAAACTTCCCGCGAGGACCTACATTCAAAAACAGTTATACCCGTTTGAAAGCTGACTCAGAGGCAGGTAGTCTACATATGCCAAAATATCACCACTTGGTCCCTCTATTTTATGCATTCCTTCTCTCTATGATGTTTGCTTGTATTTCTATTAGTCCACAGATCCACATGTGCGAACAGAATACTTAACACTAATGAACAACGGGAGGACCATAATATTTTACGAGTGGAATGTAAGTTAGTACCACCGCCCTTAATTTCATGTGGATGGGAGATCTTAGTTGTTGACCATCGTACCATGAGGACAATTCAGTGTTTATGGCGTTTTAACTTCTCCTTGAAGTTTGTTTTTCATCGCCCGGTCGACTTTGAACATCTCGCCAAAGAACAGAATAGATCTTTTGAGAATGCCAATCTGTCACTGGAGTTTCAGCTTATATGCCTGTATTTTCTCAGTCATGAATAGGTTCAAGTCCCATTTGTGATCACTCACAAGTAAAGTGGTTTTTGCATTTGTGGATACACAGCAGTCGTACCTAAAACCAAAGAATCCAACCAGTTGTGAAAACCAGACAGACTTCGTGAACGGTGTCAGTATCCACGTACAACAAACCAGTTCACTACTGAGGATCCGAGTTTACGGACACAGGTAACGGCCACGGACCACCCAGAAAAATGCTGGCGAGTCAGACAAACTGCAGTGGAACGCGGTAATCTTGACGTCTAGCCTAACAACTTATATATTATCCAAATAGCACTTTACGCAGATGG
Organism: Opisthorchis viverrini; assembly: GCF_000715545.1. Lineage (NCBI taxonomy): Eukaryota > Metazoa > Platyhelminthes > Trematoda > Opisthorchiida > Opisthorchiidae > Opisthorchis > Opisthorchis viverrini. The sequence goes on from NW_008751787.1 coordinate 164,077, forward strand.
TGTTATACATAACCAGAAGCTATTCACAAAGCTCTGTTATGCTCCGTTTGTCATCCGATCCTGGTCATCCTATCGAGTGAAGTCATGTCAAACACTTGGTACAGTCACTCAACCTCAAGGCCAGGTGTCATCCGGATATATCTGCAATATACATACATCTGAACCATATCACTGCTACCCTTGTTTCTCCCTCATTCTTTTCAAAGGGCTCTTACGTCTTCATATCCGAAACAATATATATATATATATCATTAGGAAAGGGGCCGACACTCAATCTGAATCCGGGTTTCCAAAGTGGCAGCCCACAATCCTAAGCACTTGTCAGCCGAGGCAGCTTGACTGCATGGACTGATACGTGCCCTATGAATACATTAATTTCAGTCTTTCGTTCCTTTCAGTGCACCACTCCTGATGGTCAAAGTGTATGATTGTCTTGGTTTACAGGGTCAATGTGTAATTTCGAGTAGTGTATAGCTTTAAAAATTTAAATGCCCAGTTTTCAAATGGGAGGGGAAGAACTCCAATAGAGGCATCCTGTCTATCCATGGAAGAAATGTATAATCTCCGTAAAAAATTTACATCACTGAGTTAGATGACATTGCTAACTATGGTCTTTAAATGATCGATTTTTTTAATGAAACCAGAATTCATTGTATGTTTTGGCTCTGTGGATCATCACCTTCACTTGTAAAAGCCCATAATTCCTCAGCATGAAACCATGCGAGTTTAAGCAGGTACAGTAGTGTCATTAAGGAAATAATGATAACTGTAGTAGGGTGATACCTACTACTAGCCTGTCATAACCATTTGACCTTCGTTTAACCGGTTTCCCTACCAAAGAACTCATCAAGACTTTTTGTATAAGAACTGGGTACATCGATTTAGTCACATACCCTGTAATTGCTCGCCAAATCCAGGCAGGATCTGGGTAAGTTTGCAGACAAAACCTAAGCTGTCTCTACTGGATCTGCTTTCGTAGTTGTGGAAAGAATACTCATGGATCAACTAAAATTTATCTTTCATGTGGCAAATTTCTTTTAACTGGTATCAATCTTCATCACTGCGAATAAGCCTGAATCTTTCCCATCAGGACCAGCTAGGTTGACGGCCTCATTCTTCAGCCTTTTTCTAAACACAGTTGAGCTTTTTTTAATTTTGACTTTGGACCTCAATAGAAATAATGACACAAAACGAACACGCCCGTGGACGGAACTCAAACCCTGGAACTTTCACCTGCAGAATAGATGCCATTTCAACTGAATTATCCAGACAGTACTACTTCGAATTGATGGGGGACATATGACGATTTGCGTAGTAGTGCCCTTTAAATCTCCAGAAGTCACACGACGGACCAACCACTGATACTGAGATACCTTTAATTCGCTTGATAGATGTCGGTGGAGTCGTAATTTAATTGAGGTGCAGCTGTGCAACGTGGAGCAGCGTTCCCAAAACCTCAGGGCACATGGGTAGCGGGGTAGAGTCCCGATCAAGAACGTCTGTCTCCTCGCTTATCCTACGATAACTTAGATCCTTATTTCAGCATATGCACATCGTTGCCTATTCTACGATTTAAGCTTTTCAACTCCCAAGTTCTATTCACTTAATGGAACGCCAGCGCATAATCGACTGCTTCCGGGAGCATGAATTTTCCAATTGTATAATTAAAACCCAGCCGATCATTTCTGAGCTAGTGGGTCCAGAAGCTTTTAGTTCTTGATGTCAGCCTGTATCAACTTTACAAAAAAATACAGCAGAATACTGTGAATACGCCTACCTTCTATTTCTAGAAAAACCCAGATTCATCTCTCTTCGACTCTGCGCATGCAAACTTCTACTTTGATAATCGGCAAGGTGAGTGAGTTAGTTATTGCTGCTCTTTTAAGAAAAAGTTTAACGAAAAAGAGCGTTAGTGGATAGGCTAGTTGCTTCGTTTCGGGCGATTATTCTTTCTAGGACAATACAGCGCTGCTTCATCTGAAAGTACGCTGACCTGAGCGAACAAGAATCACGTCGACATACGGCGCAGCAGACTGGACATATTTCGCCCTCCATGCAGTCACTGTTGTTGATTAGCTATCCTAGTGAAAGGAAGAAGGCCTTTGCTGTGGACTTGTTCATTGGGGAACCACCAAATGAACAGTTATAGACTATTGGACAGGAAAGCGAAACTCGCATATGCGTCTTGTTTATGAAAGCTGTTCATCCGTTTTCCTCTGGAACGCGTCTTCCTGAGACTTTCGTTATACTCACTGACTATCACTTAGACGTAAACGAATGATACAAAGCGATTTCATAAATTCCGTAATAAAGCTCGCTTTTCAGTAGACGCGAAACGGATTTATGAGGAAACCACGTACTACATGCATGTGTCATAAGTAGTATCCACCGTTACACCAGTATTCCCCACCGTACACTTACGTGTAAGGTCCCAATCAGTAGGTGATTGTTCCAGTTTCGCCAGCATTAATCGACTCCCTTTTCCCAACAACACTTTTGATATTCAGGTCATTAGACCACAACGCGACCAGACTCCATTAAGAACCAATAAGTTAGCCAATCTCCAAACAACCAGTCACGTTAAAGTATGTAAGCACTGTCTATAAACTACATCAATATAAAGAGGCTCGAGGGATTTACCCACCCAATGACGACGTCCCGTCGTGTATTCGCAATCCAGCCGTGAACTTCGATGAACAGATCATCTACTGCCTGATCTACAGTCAACAAAATTACCCTCGATACTAATAGTTAGGCACGTTAGTTCATCTGTTCCGTTCAGCGTGTCCTACATTTTGTAGCAAAGCAAGAAATGGTCTCATCCTTGAAGCCATGTAATAGCAACGAATCACGGTACGCAGTATGCACTGAATGCGGAAACACCTTCCGTAAACATGTCTGTAAAATTGCTTTGAAATTATTCACCTCGTCGACAGTTGGTTCAGCCTTGTTTCGGATACGGATACTCCAAACGTGAAAAAGAGTGGGTATTTTGATGAAAATTTCCAGGGAAAATGCGGCTAAAACTTTGGTCTTATTCGTTCACCAAGCTTTCTAATTATGTCATTCCGAAATTCAGGGGCACTAACCATGTAAGCCACTCTGGAAACTGCTATCACGCGCGCTGTTCTGATTGGTTATGCACCTTGGAAAGCTACCGTATGTCAGCTGCCACTGCTATTAACACAACTGGTTGCTGTCCCGATCAGTCGATTGTTTCACCATTATATGCTATACCTATTCAATATAAAGATTGTATTTTTTATTTTCACCTATTTTTCCAACTATCTATATAACAGGGACTATCCTTCCTGGGGACGAAGTGCGAATTCCGGTCACTTTCAAAGCCCTCCGCGAAGGCATTTTTAGGGAAACATGGCTAGTCACCGCAGTTCCACAACTTCGAAATCGGGCCCCAATACAAGTTACCTTTTCCGGACTGGCTATTTGGAATGACGCGTACCAGTTCCACTGCGTTCGAGAAACGCCACCTTCTGTCGTGGTAAGAAGTTCAGATGACGACTACTCTTTACTCTGCTTAAGAAAACAGTAAAAGACTGATTTTTTCAGAAACTAATATCATGAAAGGTATGAAAACTCGCATCAGCCCAAATTCGCTTCCCTCTTAGAAGCGCGTGCTTTTAGGCATGAAGTTTAAAACCTTCTTTACAACTCAGCTCCCTACGTATAGATGAAGATGAGCGTAATTTTATTGATTTACTCAAAACGAAACGCGATGACAGTTACAATCTATTGGGTGGGGTAGATACCTGACAGATTATCAAGTAAAACCTGACCAGTGTATTTGGCGTGGGCATTCGATTGGTCCAGTGCCACTCTGGCACCTCTTCACCCACTTCTTCTAGCTCTTTCAGGCAGTCATCATCCTTTGATGTGGGTGTGGTTATTTTTCACTAACTAATTGGTAATCGAGGCATCTTCCGAGGACACTTACCGATAAGAGCACACTCGCTCAAGTCTATGAGCGCTGAAAGAACAATGATTTGTTAGTTTATTTGGTCGCGAATCCCAAGTACACTAGCTCGCTCAAGGCTCAGCAGGATGAATGGCGGTACGTGAACCACAACAGGTTTTGTTGAGGATTTTACCAAGGTGTGCAACTCGGAACAACAACTGACTGATGAGAGACAGCAAACCTGGAACGCGATTGGTATGTATGCATGGGCTTGAAGGGACGCGTGTGTGTGATTGGTAAGTGGATGTCTTTGGTAGATTGATCCATTGATCAGGTGGTTGATTAACTGACTGATTGATTCGCTGGGTGGTTAATTGTATGATCACCGAATGATCGACTGATTGGCTGGCTGATTGATCGATTGGTTGGCTGTTTGATTGATTGGTTGGTTGGCAGTATATTCGCTGGGCATCATCATCATCATCGACAGCATGACATCAGTGTTTAACACCGATGCTTTACTGCCGTACAACCATGACTTATTTGAAAACCTGAGCACTGAGCGCGACATGACAAAGATTTCTTGCATCCTTTTCCTCACTACCAGACTGCACAACACTGCCACATAGGGCTTCACACCCAGAAAAGTGTTTCCTGGGACGTTCTATCAAGAAAGTACATCCTGTCCGGTCACCTTAACATAATAAGAAAAGATGACTGGTAGATGTTTTAAATAATTTCTTCCTGGTGGAAACGCTACTTACTCCATTCGCTTAGTGTCGCAAACATCACTTTCCTGGGTCAGAGTGTTATGTAGAAGTGTTATCGATCTTTGTAAGACTCTGATGACTTAAAGGTCGTTCTAGCTGAGGTATGAGGCGACATTTAAAGAGCGCACTTAGGTGAGGAATAGTCCAAAGGAGGAATTCCAGTAAATTTCAGCCGAATCTCTACTCAACACCAACTCCATTTGAAAATCAATGCTTGTCGACAATGAAGTTCCGATTAGTTTTATTTAATTCAGCGACGATATTCTAGAGTTCTAAATGCGCTGAAAAGGAAATGCATGAGAGCGAATACTTCACACAACCTTTTCAGCAACTGGCTATCGTGAATTTTGTTTCCCCACTGAATGGCCAAACGTCTGACTGACTGACTCCCGCACGCAGTCTCTCCTTCAGATGACGACTAACTGGATGGTTCCTTGGTCGACTGATTGATAGACAAACTGACTGCTTGATTAAGTGACCTATTTGTGTGCTAACAAGAAGACACATGAGTTGTAAAAATATCTACCAAACTGGCTAGATGTTTAATTATTTCAGGTCTTAGATTATTAGCTAAATGGTCGATGAATAAGTGACCAATTGTATGGAATCACCGACGAATGAATGAAAGATCAACTGGTTGGTTGTTACCGTCATTCCTTGTTTGTTTGTTTGACAGTGATTGACCGGCTACCTGGTCAAGTGGTTCGATAACTTGAGTAATTAACATACAGATACGCAAAAGATATGAAAATTTTGCTAGCCTTTAGCAGAAGCCCACGTACAGATAATGCGAATCAAAGGACACACGTTTTAGGGGTGATTGGCTGAACCACTTGTGATGCACCCCCATACAGGTGCCATACCAGCTGAACCACCTATTTAGATGAAATATATGGAGGAATAAAGAAATAAATTCACAAACATTTTAAGTGAATAAGGCGTTGAAACCCGTCTTTATGTCATGAAAGTGCTTGAAATAACGTTTGTTTACCTCGCTACTAGCGGTGATCGACTACCGTTTTCGTCCACTATCAAGTAGGCCTCTCCCCGGAATCTCTATTAACCTTGTTCTCTACTTGAAGACCTCTTACTCACTCCATTCTCTTTACACTCGTCGACTGTCATCTGCGCAGAAGGGCGTCTCCACAAACTGTCACGGATTTCAGTTGTTTTCGGTTGGTGATCGATATTCAATTAGAGGGCTGTTTATGCGGCACAATGTTGCTTTTAGGTTTTCCGGGTTGATTCAGGGAGGAGCCGCGTAATCAGTAGACTTCAAAGATATATTTATCAAGCAGTGCAGAGGAAGTCCTTAGCTTGCAAACCCTCTGTTACTCAAAATTTCACGCTATATTTCCAAAAATGTGCGGGTAACTAAATTTTCTTATTTTATACATTTAGGTTCAACACGAGGCAAACTATATGATGGTTTATCGCCTGCTCAATCAACTTGTGATGAGTTTCGAGTGTCCCGAACGTCCCATCACCCCAGAGGATCCTTTGGTAACAGAAGAAGAGATATTCAAAAAGAGCAATCCAAAGGTTCTCGTCTTACTTTTATAATTTGTGGATGCTCATTGCACCATCCATCACTAGTCCTTTCTATATCATCATCATCATTATTAGCTGTAAGAACCGCGTACTAGTCGTACAATAGTTGTAGCTGCCACAGTTTTGTTCACCGATGATTTGAGGAAGTAGGGTAGGTGGCTGCACGTTGGAGACATGAGCTGATAAATTCGTGCGTAAATCCAGCGCTGTCATTGGACTGATTAGTGAGACGAGATATGCAGTGAAGGTAATAGATTGGATGTACGAGCGCCATTAAAGGCGCAACTGGGCCTTGTCTGACTATGTCTCTAACCACTGATATGATCTATCTCCTGGTCCTCATCCAGGAAGATGGCATTGACCAGCGCAGCTGACTTTTCTGACAATGGCTTGTATGCTTCACTTCTAAGCCTTTTTTGACCTCCTATGACACTTTTCAACCCTTCACGTGGTTGCGCGAAAAGAAACTTTCGTGGAAGTCAGTCGACTGGCATACGCAGCACGTGGCTAAGCCAGCGCAACCTATGCAGTGAGATCAGTTCATCTATTGTGGGGAGTTGTCTCTTCCGAATACCACCAGACTCGGGCAATTCTCCGGAGATATTGAACTTCTTTTGATATCTTTGGCGCGCAGCAGCCATGTTTCTGATCCGTATTATAATGTGGATCGCACCGCAGCATTATAAACTCGACCCTTGACGGTTAAGCTAACGTCACACCTAAGCCACAGGTGACGCATGTTCATAAAAGCTCCTCTGACTTTCCCAATCCGAATGAGAATATCATCCTTCACGAGATCACCGGGAGTGATACAGCCACCCAGGTAAACAAATTTGTCTACTACTTCAATCTGCTCATCCGCAAACATGAGTTGGATTCCGAGCCCACTCAGTCTTACAGTAACACTTCACGCTTTGCCAGACAACTTACGCACCCGTTTGTATCATAGTAGCCTTCAAATGCAGTTTGAATATTTCCTGGATTAAAACTAACATAATCATACTAAAGACCGCATTTGAGACAATACCACCTGTTTATACCAGTCACTTCAAAAGTTAATGCACTTCGACATTAATTCAAGTGAACCTGTTTTATTCATATTTCAAAAATGGTACCAAGAGATAATAGCGAAAAATGCACACCTTTTCATCAACTGAATCAGAACGGGATGAACGTCACCCTTTTACCCTTGAGCGTCAAGTGATTTTGTCAAGCGCAGTAAGTAACCTCATACAAGACGTTCAACAGAAACATTGTTTCTGCATTATTCCTTCAACTGCTATTCTCTCGAATCGAACCCCGACGTAACCGCTATCACTGTGATTTTGGAGAAAGCGACTGAGCTCATAGACACCAGGTATTTCAGTTAGCCTTGAAACTACACAACCTGGATTCGTTCTATCAGAATGTGTCGGGTTTATGAAACGTGTTATCATTTGGCGTCAGGTATCATTTTTTCAGACAGATTGATTTAATGAATATTATTCAGTTTGCTGCAAGTTTTACTCTCTCTATGGTAAGTAGCAGTTAGAATACTGGCTCAAGAATCCAAAATACAGATATGTCTACAACCACTAACCAACCGCTAAGCACCACTATGCTCCCAAATAATGCACTGATGATGTCACCTCGATTGGTGGTGAAACTTTTGCAATCAAGCTGCCCAGCTCAACAAACAAGCCAACGACCAGATATCCCTACTATTTTTACAATTTTTTCTTTATTTTAGCTTTTCTACCATTACGATGTTGTACAAAAATTGCAGAAGCTTCACCGTGACCTAAGAATCCGTCAACTAACGCCGCCTGACGAAAATGGGTGCACAGATGTTCCCGAGCCTGAACCGTGGGACTATTCTGTACGAAATCTGAGAGAGGTAATCTTCGAGTTGGTTAGCGTTATTCACGCCTTTCTGTGTACTCTGTTAGTCAGATTCGTATGGCATGTCGATCCATCTTGTCTAGACGTTGCACCATTACTTGGTTTGTTGTGTCGACTGTTTTGTCCGTTCACCGTTGACTGCCGCTTACCCAAAAAACAGCGCTGACTTTACGCATGTTATCAGCTGTTGATCCAACCACTCTGCTTAAAATTTAGGCCGAAAACCGGTTGGTTCGTTTTGTTACTCCCTATGGCACTCAACAGAATGATTCAGACATTGCAGCGCATCTTTCGTATTTAATGATCACTTAGTGTGACGTGTTCACAATCGTCCTGAATAGATTTTCGTATTTCTTAGCGACAATGTAGAAAACACCCAAATTTTGTGACATTTTCCTGGTACTGATTGGGCGATGTACTCTACCAAAGCAGAACATGATTGCTGATGAGAAAAGTATAGTGGTTCTTTCGTCCTGATAGGAACTCACTAGATAGGTGTAGGAGAATCGATTCACTGTGTTTCTGAGTTACAGCGGCATCAAGTGATCGATAACTAATTTCATCTGTATGCATGAATATGGTGAATTGGATTGATTCCTCTAGTTGGCGCAGTGGCAAACGTCGAAGACCCCTTCTATTAAGCAGTGGACAACTATATATTAGGGCCCGGTCAGAACAAAATGCATGACCAAATGTTTTTTAGGATCAATCACATAGTAAAATCCCCATATATTTCGCTGGGTGCTCATCATGGCCCCAGAAAAGAATCATTCAACTTTAGGAATATCCACCTGAATAAACTGGTTCCTAGTGGAGTGGAAATTTGGGTTACCTGAGGAATGATTAGGAGCTATTAACCATACCTGAGGAATGATTAGGAGCATATTAACCATTTTTTTTTCAGTTTCGAAAGAATAGTGTCAACAGCTACAAATTTAGCTAGTATTGGTGGATACGAAACTGAGCCATTCCTAGTTTTGAAAGCGTTCTGCTCTTGTGTCTCTTGGCGAAACGTAAATTCTCTACGTGAACAGCAATCTGAACCCGAATATTTGTCTCCGAGAGGAGGAAAAACGCTATATGCATAACTCCTATTATCAACATTCTAGATGATATACGCCGATGAACCTGAAAGTGGTCACGCGGATATTGTGAGCAAACATCAAACAGAACTTGATACTTTCTTCAAATGTGCTGACAAACTATGTTTTGCACCGACAGAGCTGATGGTCAAACGCGGAACAAAACTGTACCAAACAGGGTAGGTACTTTTGAGATGATTTCTTTCCCTGGTAACTTTGACGATCGTTCAATGTTGTAGGAAGAATTCAATTTTTGCCCTTTACATTTTCAGCATCATTTTGTTTGATTCTCGGCTGAACGTTACGTTCAACTGACGATAACTTCCACCGTGTTCACGGAACTTCAAGGCAAATTTTCGTCGACCATGAAAAAGCAGCACAAATGTGCTACTGATTTTGAAAAAGTAGTAATAAAAAATTCGCGCTGTCTCTCAACATGCCCTTTCCGCTCTTTCGATGAGGGTCGCGGATAGAATTCACACATAGTAGATTGGTTTATCCTACAAGGTCTTCAAATCCGTCCAAAGGAAATAAAGTGTGGTAAAGCACATAGCATCTGAAATGACCTTCAGATTAGTTGCACCCGTCTTTTGCCCTTCGTACATACTACCTTAGTGTCTGTGTTATCTTGGACGTTCGTTCCGACTTAGGCCATAGAGGATGATTTACCCTTCTGAGGCTCACAGTCACTAGTGCTGGATAGAGAGATATAGTTACTGACTGAATCTTGTTGCTTAGAAATGAGAAGTAATTGGGTTCTGTATCACCGTGGTCTACTTTTTGTTCCAGTTATCAATATTTGGAAATCACACTTGTCAATCTCTTCAATCTGTGCTCGAGACTACGACGGAATCACGGCTTGCCAGAACTGACCACAGGGACTACTACAGGTAGCCAAGTTTGAAGAACAAACTCATTTTGATGAGTCATGTTCTGTTATATACAAAGTTTTTTAACTTATGCAGCAGAAAGCCAGACCTTTAACCGGACCTTAAAAGCCGGGACAGATATATGAAGCTGAATTTACTGCCAGCATGGTATCAAAGTCAGTCGTAAGTGAAGAAGAGGTTAAACAGTAACGGGTGTTCTGGAGTTCAGACCCTTGATATGTGTTACTACAGTCCCAACCATACGACCACGTCAAAACATCAGGTTGAACTTGGGGCCAATTATTTATCGAACTCCATATTTACCAAATTCCAAAGCTCAACTGAGCATATCAGCAATGCACGAGGACACTGGCCGGACGGTCTTCAGCTACACATCAAGTGAGAGTCTCAGCTGGACCGGTTGTTCTCACCAGCCGTGTTCCTAGACTGACAGTGGCCGATCCTTTTGTGGCGGGATTTTGTACAAAATTTCTCCTTCTGTCTCTTAGGGAAACCTCTCAACCTGAGAAAGATTCTAGGTCGCAGAATTTCCCTGCTAAAACTTCTCCAAGTAAAGTTTTTCGGAACCGATTAGAACCGATTTACTCTCCACCGGAAAATTCCATGTCACTGACTGTCACGCTGAACGTTTGATATCATGTATACTAATTATTCATTCGTAGTCAGACTTGAACTGGATTGGCGAACAATGTAGCTCAGAGGTTGAATTGAAATACGTTTTCTTGATATAGTATCTAGTTTGTGGTTTTGTTTTTGTGCACCTAGTAGCTGAAAAATCGCCTTTTCCTAAATGTTTTGAGAGATATGGGTATATCACTTTTAGGAGGGGTAGCTTACCAGAAATTTTCGTTTTCATTTGGATCACGAAATGTCGTTCGTTGGAAAAATTTCCTAGGAGCGATAAGTTTTGGCCAGGCTTTTGAGAAGATCCTGCGTGAGAATGGCTACTGTGTACGCAGCCGAATTTGCCAAACATATACACAACTGCATTAACTTACATTTCCCGAATATCTTTCGGGTTTCTAACATTACGCTGATAAGAATAGCCGGCTTGATACTTTTCATTCCCGATACTGAAGTTCCCTAAACATAGTTCAACTGTGGTCTTTGAGGAGCCTGATGAAGCTCCAAAACTCAGAAAAGCCTCAGTATCTAGCATATTCTGTTATATTCTGAAGAATGGGATAGAATTCTATATACCTCAATTAAATTACTGCACTTTTTACCTATAATTTGACGGTTTGTTTTCTTCTTCATGGGCAACCGCCATTAGGACATTATTCACATAAGGAGACAATCTTCGTTGGTCCCTTAAGGTGCATTTCAACGGTACACAACCCCCATAGGATGGCCATTCTCGGAAAAACACATTTGGTTTTTTGAATCGATCAACCGTAAGGTTATGTCCATTGAAAGCGATTGTTCTCCAGACGAGATTCCCTCTCGGTTGACGGCGTGTGAAAAAGACTCTTCGTCTCAGACAAACCGTGCGGAGGTCAGCATTAGCTCTCTTTTAACATTTGGTATTCTCCGATGGTTGAGGGGACTCAGACCTTGTTTCAGGAGCCACTTTTTATGGCTGGAACCAGGTAAACATTGGCTTGTGAGTGTAGCTGACTGTTCGCGAGCTGGTGTCTATTGTCCATCAGCTACGTCAATGTGTACCAAGACCGACTGGTCTGCTAAGTCCATTTGACAAGGTCGCAAGTCAGATTATGAGTCATCATAAGTTGCTAAACGCGGATTAGCTGGCAAGACTGTGCAACGAGTGTGCGTGCGTGCTTGCATGCGTGAGAGTAACCTGATTGGTTGCGCTTGTATATGCGTCATACCGTCTAATGGCTTCAATAACCATACACTCATCGCTCCAATTATGTTTTTATACACTTCCAGAACCCGGGGAGAACACACGCGTGCCAAGGGCTACTGAGGTAATCCTTTGACGAACACATACTTAAGTGTGAAAATTAGCAATAAGCCTCTTACGCCAGGGGAAACTGTTTCATTGAAACATACCCGACACTCTTGAATAAGCCTTTTGTTTCTTCTTCCAGCAAATTATGAGCTGTTCTCCAGCCGTTTTTAATTGCTTCGGAAACTTCCTCATCATTACGTCAATGTAGCCTGTTCTACACTGGCGAGGAAGGTAGTGAAAAGATACTGAACTGAATGGACCAAAAATTTGGCCGAGAACATTTTAAAAGATCCTGATATTTGGCGTCTTCCTGACCTATAGTAGGGCTCAGATGTTCTAATCATGGGCAAAAGAACTGATTGGTTGAATGACAATCTTTAGCAGTTTCATGCCTTCGATGTTCTGTATATGCTCGGTACCCGCGATGTGAGTATGTTTAGGATGTCTGAGGTATGGCACCAAACAGTTTATTGCATTTGTACTGCATTTGCTGCATTTGTACTTCCGGTTGCTAAAAGTTGAGCACGTCAGCTGATGTGCTTCAGGATGCGGAACTGGCTTGGTAGGCCACCAAGAATAGAACGTGTTCTACACGAGGTAAAGGGCATGACAACGGAGACAAGTATTGACATAACAGCAAGATATAAAAATGGAAGCTGTATTACATAATACGGATTGGTGATAGAAATGCAGTGCGATTTCCAACAGGTGACTGACCTGATGTGGTATGAGTCTATTTGTAAATGTACAGTTCCCGGTTGTATGTGGGCTGGGATACTGCCACGACGCCCATGCCCAGATAGGATTAGTGTCCCAACTAAAAACCTTTGGCTCAAAATTCTGACCTCAAGTCAGCGCTGTCTGGCTGGATATGCAAGTATATTACCAATTTTACGGAACGCGTCGTCACATATGTTCCAACCCCAAACCTGGAGGACCAGGAGACTGTGTTCTTCAGAACTCTAACCATTGACCAAACTGGTATGATAGACTCTGCAAGTGTCGCGCGGACATCCCCCAGTATAGCTCACTGAGTCGCCGATGTACGTAAACCGTTATATTACGGAAAGTTCAGTCTCTTTGTGGCGGTTCCTATCCGGTTGTTGTTGGTTGGAACTTTCCTGGACGGTAAATCATCGACTCAAAGACCGCCTATTGTGATAGTGTCAGCAAACTCGTAGAAATATATTTCGTGATTTTCTTCCTTGGCCTTCTGCTATCTGTCGATGCTTACAAGGCATCTGATTCACTGATTTATCGAGGAATCCGGTTAGGGAAGGAAGGTGGCGGTACCGCAGTTTCATTACTGGGGTATAAAGCTAGACCTTACGAGTAAAGCCTCTGATAACTTTAATGCAAGTTCACTATGACTCCTCAATCATCGATTCGGTGGAAAATTCAGCGGGATCTGATGAGTGTTCCTTCTCTCAAGGAACAGTTTACTATATGGAAAGAGAAAGCTATCTAGAGAAATACACTCATTTGCAAACAAATTTGCTTTTGCGAGAGACTCACCTGGAACCCAGGTAAATCGCTCGCTCGTGATGTGTCCAGGCAAGTGAATGTGCGGCACCAGGCCACCTCATGTTTCAGATTCTACGATATTACAGATATCGCGGTATATTTATATACGTTGCCTGGGAGCATCACAAACGAGTGATTCAGTTGGGTTCCAGGTGAGTCTCTCGCAAAACTAATTTTGTTTGCAAATGAGTGATTCGCTGATTTCGCGTAACTTGGTTTCAAGCAGAACATAAAGTTTACGGAAACTCGGAGACTACGCCTTCCTGATGAGCCCCAAGAAGAGCGAAACTGGTTGTGGGCTGTCGAAGAATTTTCAGCAACCTTATAAATAGTACATTATGTAAAGAAAGCTATTTGGTTCATCCAAGATCATTTAAGCACCCTATAAAACTTTACATTTCGACCGAAAGCATGGATTCTCCTGTAAGGTTATCGTGGGGTTGATTCGCGACAAGAAGAGATTTTCACAGAAATCACTCTGTATGCTAGTGTACTTCTCCATGAAATGTACACTGCGCATCCCTCATCCATGACAAAAGCAGCTCTCGCACATGAGGCAATGGGATGCTTTCCAAATCCAAAATTTGATTTTGTTTGTTCTTTTAAGTTTGATGCGACAAATGCACTGTTTACGGCCGCGGTTCCTGATAGAACTCAAGTATGCAGCTTCAATTTTCCGGTTATCTGCTCAAATCTCTTGCCACATGTCAGTTACCAGTCATTTGAATCTTGACTCTTCTCCACCTCACATGGTGATAGAACTTAGCTTTCTGATTCGTAGAAGCTGATCTACTTCTCACCCACCTGTTTTTCAAATCTTGCACTTGCTCAGCCAACCCAAACGCCTCAAGGTGGATTCCTCAAGGGTCCTCCAGAAGGTTCACACCTTCAGGAAGAAGTGTTGGTGATGCAAGTGGAAGAATCCCTCAGCCAAGAGGCCTTACATTCTTGGCGGCAGAAGATTACCGGAATTATCTACTCGCAGCTTCTCACGTCCATAGGAGAGATGGCCGCCATTTGGGATCAGGCGGAAGGAATATGAACAAGGTGACTTGATGCGCTAAAGCATAACACCTCCCCATGAAAATTCGGTTGATAAACTTGCACCAAACCTATCTTCTATGGGTGCAGTTCTCCGGTAGCTGTCTTTCAGGAGTTGAAGCAAATCTGGATGCACTGATTTATTCCCATGCTGAGGATTTTTATAGCACTCAATCATTAATTAGCTAGTTTCTTCGGAACAAGAATTTCTCTAAGAACTGTCGTCCAGGTGGCTTGTGCTGACTTCATGGCTTAATACTTTCGAATTGTCAATCAAGACTGATACCAAGGTTGTCAGAATTCGTCACTTTCCTTCCAACTTCTCCAAATTTTTACTCTGACACGCTTGATTCAGTTGAACTTTGCCTTGAAACTATGCCCGAATTTGAGATAGTTTCCTTCCCACCCAGTCTCATATCGAGTGTCAAAATACTGGTTGCGACACAAAAGACACCTCGGTAATTCTGTTTCCAAGCATCTCGGGTAGTGCACACCAAAATAGACCGGTAATCGAGATTGAGTTAAGCTTTGGTTCCGATCATTTCAGCCGTCACCGCATTTTTGCGCCCGTCGAGTAGCAGTGTACTTTGTTTGCGTTCAGAAGCTATCCTCACTCTGGCTCATTTACTTACTTACTTATCGTTTAAGGGTCTTTCTCCTGGATCAGTCCGAAATGCACGGACGACAGCTACCCACATCCGGTAAGCGGACGCCAGATCTAAACAGTCGGTTCCATGGGGCTTTCGTCATCTACCCTTTGACCACAGAAATCCACAGTCATATTGACCGGCCATAACTGTATTGTTTCTCCCACCAAAGACCCCTCTGAAAAAGGACTGACTGTTGTATATCCACCATCAGACACAATTGAGCTGCGGCTACGATTAGTGACTGTGGGGATTTCAAGTCCTCTACATATTCTCTAGTGGTTAGATATACTTGGAAATGTAAACACATTGATGTTCACGATACGCTAAGAATGGTATAATATTCTATCAGGTGAAATGTCGTTAATGTCCGAAAGCCCGAGTATCCTTGATTAAGGATTGCCCTTTTTCGAAGCGGGATAGCGGAGTCAACTTTCAATAGTCGCCCTCAAAAGTTGCACTGTCACATAGAGAAATTGAAGCCAACGACGGAAAAGCTGAACTCCAGAGAGACCACTTGTAGCTTAGTCGTGAAGTAGGATAATCCGAGGGAGAGGCAACTGTAATATCCCATAGCAACCCGGTTAAAGTAGACTGCGCAACCAAGTGCAGATAGCACCGTAACTTGTCCATGTGCGTTTCAACATGCTTATAACGTTTCAGTCCCAGTCCTACCGCACACAAACGCATGAACTCATGTCTTCATTTTCAGTAGTTGCAACAAGTAGTCAAGTGTCAGGTGATAATGACTTGTCAATAAGATGACATCCCGTTTTTGGCAAGAACATTTTTTCTGAAGATGGAGGACTAGCAAATTTGGAAATGATGATAACATTGTACCTAAAATAGTTAGCCATTTTTGGGTTGATTAGGCTTGGAGTGAGAAGTGCTACGACAGTGCAGAGTGAAGGTCCAACCAGCGGGCCAGATCCTCGCGCTAGATAAGATACGCTCATCTGAAAATCAAACTGATATAAACGAGTGATTTGGATGTATCTTTCGTTTGTGGGGTTCCTTCAATCAAGGAGCTGCACAAAAACCATCTACGTTTCAGCTGACATGATGGGCAACCTATGCCGGTATATTTACCTGAAAACAAACACTTCTCCAGCTATGTAAGGCTGTCAGAAATCACGTAATCCTGTGGCAATAGTTAACGAGAGGATCACGTGTCCTATTTATTACATCCAAATGGCGAAACCCAAGTAAGGAGGGAGAAAGGACTAGGCTTTTCCCTGACCTAACGAACTTCTTTGGTAATACTTTCAGGATAGGAAAAAGTCGACTGGATTGCGATATCACGATTCCAAGGGGAGCTGTATTAGCGTATTAGCAACTCAGTGTCTGCAGTCTGTCTGACTATAGTTTGCACTACAAAGCATAATGATGCCTAAGAAAGACGACGATGTTGTGTCTGATCTATTCGTAGCTTCTCTTTGGTAAGACAGAGCGCTCACGGAGAGACGCCGGGGGTTGTCACTTTGCACGGCAACAATAATATCGTCGATATGCCTGAGAAATTCGTCAGTTCTCGAGTGAAAATGTCTCAGTTACCAAATTAGTCCGATAATCTAGTTTCTTCGTAATAAATCGAACCGACTTCACCAACTTTGGTCGAATGCACTTTCGCAAATTTGGTGAAAGGGTTTCGTTGAAACCCGCACCTCATCAATCGTGTCAACAATTTCAGCAGTTGATTAGGTCTAATATTATATTTGCTGTTTTCATTGCATGGCAGTTGAAAGAATATCTTCTTGCTCGATTTTCCATGCGATGGACACGCCGCTGAGAAAGGAACTCAGAAAGAACCACAACATCTGTTGTAGAAAAGGCAAGATGCGAGTTTTATTTCGCTTGATATTATACTACCCATGAGCAGTGCTGTAGTAACGCTGGATCCGGAGCTAATTCGTTAGGACCGAACGCAGAGGATTTCGGTCTGTGCAGTACGTTTTCCGCAACAATACTCCATTGATTGATTGAATGGCTGGGAGACAAATCACGTGACTTGTCGGACTTCCAGCACTGCATATTTCAAACGGGTGGCCTTAAAAAACCAATAGCCTCCTGAAGTCAACGAAAATATACATTTCATGCACTAAACACACAGGACTACATGACAGAACGAACAAGCTCTGAATCTTTCCTACCGCTGATCGAGCAAGTTCCTCCGAACAAGCCCTCAGCCAGCCAAATGCCGTCTACTAGTATAAAATATGGTCTTCTTACTGGCTCGAATGACAAAGATTTCCTAAAAACCCTGAGAACTACCAGAACGACCGTAGAATTGCCAAAGGATTACTTTGACAGTCGTGCACATGGATTTTCGAGTAATTATCGGAAAGATTATACCACGGAGAAAAAACACACAACTATAAATGCATTATGTAAAAGTAGATATACAGACTTTATTACAAAGGAACGGCTGCGAGCTAGAGAGAAACGAAAACTGAATCAGAACGAATTAGTGCCCAGCAATCTGAACGTTCCTTCCCTCGTTGACGTGTGTGAAGGCAAGGAGGATGGAGAAGAGGAAGACGATGATGGCGTGTTTGCCAAAGAAATGGATGATGAGTTACAACGCAGAGATTTTGAGGAATTTATCATCTTAAATTCACTTAGTTCCGTGCAGATGAACCATATCTACTTCAAAATTGTTAAACTCTTTCGCTATATCCGCATCGTTAATCCACAGGGTACGGTGATTGCCCTGTTGTCATTGAATTCCTTCATCAAACGAGCTCCTGAAGTTGTCCAAGCTGTTGAGGAAAGTGATGGCATCGTAGTTCTATTGAATTTGCTCGAAAGTCAAGTCAATCCAGTACAACTTGCTTCTATGAAATTGTTATCAAATTTGTTCCAAATTATGTACCTACGGCGAGTGGCGATCGCTTTTGGGGCGGTACAAATATTGGTCAATTTGTTGCTCGACTCTGACGATCGTGTCAAGGCAGTGGCCGCAAATCTGTTAGCCAGCTTGGCCATTCTCAAGGAAGCACGTCTTATAATTCCCAAAACGAAAGGAATACAACATCTAATTTGCCTACTTGACTTGAGCGCACCCCACCAAGTGGAACCGGACGATAACGAGAGAGGAAAAGAAAAACAAAACAAAGCTAACCGAAGCGGTTCAAGTGAAAAGTTGGTAACTTCAGGAAATGACGAAGACCAAGAAACATGTAATAAGGAAAGCGTACTAGTTTCAGTAGCAACGGCATTGTGGCGATTGAGTAGAAGCGCTGTTAATCGAAAGCTGATGCAGAGGGCAGGTTTGACATTAATTCTAATGCGTCTCCTATTTACGAAAAACTCCAGGATTCTGGTTCCGCTTTTGGGTATTATCCAAGGCTGTGCGCCTGACGTAGCCTTTTGTCTATCTTTTAGAACTGAGGCAGTTTTGAAATGTCTGGCTGATCACCTTAAATCTGATGACATCAGAGTCAAAATTCATTGCTGCCGCATCCTGTACTACTGTCTAACAGAACAACATTTCAACAAACTAGGAGTCTTGGTCGGTCTTTTGAAAGCTCACACAAAGGAAACCGTTCGACTTCTCCAATCAGGTTGGGTGGAGTCAGATCCTGGAACTTTGACAGTTTTGATTCGTTCCGAAGAACGCCATTCATACACTCAGGGAAATAACAATGCTGCGATTCATCGTGAATCGCACCGAACGTCAATGACACCGAACTCAGAAGTTCGAACGCTTCGACTAAGAGTGCCTGAGTCCACACCTGTAGGTCACAAATCAGGTCCAGGTGCAATTCCAGTCAATAACGTGCTAGAAGACGGTCAAATGTTCTTCCAGCTATTATATACGATTCTAGCCACTTTGGGTAAGGCTGCCACATTTTCCTCCAAATTAACTGAGCTCAGTAAACTTGGAACAGCTGCCCCTCTCATCGAACTGGTCAAAATTATTTCTCCCTATCTATTAACCTACCGTCAACCGTCCTGTGCGATTTCACCACGCTTACATCGTGTAGCGCAACTGGAACGTGTTTGTTGTTTGACCACTACGTGTTTGGCTAACTTAGCCACCTGCTCAGGGACACAGAAACTTCTTTTGGCTGACTGTAGTGTTGTTAACAGCTTAGTACAGCTTCTTAGTCATTTTTCGCCAGATATTCTCGTCCCAACGATTGACTGCGTTTCTTCAATGGTTTCGGATTCACACTTAATGCTTCGGTTAAACGATCAAGGTACATTTCGTCTGCTTTTCTCCTACTGCTTTGGTGCAAATGTGTCTGTCTGTAACGCGGCATTAAACTCAGTACAACAATTCCTCAAACATGCGCCAAGCCGAGGGACGGTCCTGCGTTCGGTAAACAGTTCACTCGGACTCACGGTGAAGGCGCTGAGCGAAGTGTATCGGTCACTTATTCAGCCAAGTGTTAACCCCGAACCGCATATCGAAACACATTTATCTGCTATTTGTGGCGTTCTGGCGGAAAT
Organism: Opisthorchis viverrini; assembly: GCF_000715545.1. NCBI lineage: Eukaryota > Metazoa > Platyhelminthes > Trematoda > Opisthorchiida > Opisthorchiidae > Opisthorchis > Opisthorchis viverrini. The sequence goes on from NW_008751787.1 coordinate 183,749, forward strand.
AGCCTCCGATAACCAAGGTCGCGCGATTCTCATTGAACTGGGTGCTGTCCCATATCTAATCAATATCACTACTGTGGCAAAGGAAAACTGTCTTCGGACCCAAGTTTGTGCAGCAATAACCCAGTTTGCTCAAACGACTCCAGTACTCCAAATCTTTCACGAAAAAGAGTTCATCCGGTCATTGATTGAATTTGTGAGGCAAGGTGATTTGAACCTTCAGCTGAGTGCTGTACGAGCCTTGGAGAGATTGAGTTTCGACCCAAATATATGCAGCACCATTCGCGTGGCGGATACGACTTCGACGTTCCTTCGAATCATGTGTGATGCACCAGAAGAATTACAGTCGGCTGCTGCTCATCTGATCGGAAGA